>NC_091562.1:3110328-3122828 GCF_042767895.1 Penaeus vannamei
AGGAATGGATACTGGAATTTGGAACAAGAGGAGATATGCTGCACGAAGGGATAGGATAGAGGTAGTGAATCTTTGTTTGTTTAATTAGACCTATTTTTTACACACTTATTAATGCTCCTGAATGAAAGCTGGATTATGTAAATGAATAAATGAATGAATGTATTTTTAGTAAGATTAAGCTTTGATAATTAGTATACCAAGGTAATTAGTCAAAAATCAAGAGCCCATGTTACAGGGGAGACCTGGACTTAGATGTATGAGGACGATTAGTATTTCTTGTTTGTAATCTACAATGTATGAACTTATAATCGGGCATACATAATCATTTAATGCACAGCACTTACCAACTTCATCATAGTACATTCAACTGGTCTGCAATGGATATTTTTGATGCATCTCTACCAGTATAGGGTATCATATATTAGTGGTGGATTTTTGTGAAAGTTATTTTGGTAATGTTTTGCCAGAATTATCGGAACTTTTTCACACACAGGAAGAAGAAATTGCTGTTATAAAAAGAAGAAATAGAATGTATGACACTAAGAAAATGGGGTGTCCAGCTAAGGTACACATTAAGAGAATTCTTAGATTACCAGGTTTTAAGGCAAGTATGATATGTAATATAAATATATATCTCTTATATATTCTTTTACAATACTGTTATACACTGATCATTCCATATTTGTTAAATAGTGCCCACTGGTTGCAAGCTCACAAATAATTGATTTTTAGATTCAACATAACACACCAGCTGAAAGAGAAAAAAATCGCAAGAGGATCATAGATGCAGTGAGAGGAGACATCGAGGCAGTTAATTTTCAGACAGAGTATTATGTTCTTATGCCAGACCTTGAATGCCACAAGTTCCATACTGTTGATGTTGTGGTCAGTATTATTGTTCTTTGTTATAAGGATTGTACTTTGCACAATTGTATAAAAGGTACACAAGACATGAAGTAAATATACTTTCAAGTGTTACTATACTATAAGATCCTCTGATACTCTAATAACTAAGTTGAGTTCTTGTAATTCAGGCAGGTGTGTTGGTTACAAAGGGAGAAGGAGGGTACCAACACCTCAGTCATATTCGACATTATTTAGAGACTGGAACACATGCTCGTGCTGTGCCCCTCCATAGAAAAAAGAGTATAAGGAAATCTGCTAAGGAGTTTATGATGGAAGGTGGCACAAATGCTTTTTGCTTTTGAAATCTATGAGAAACATTTTGTTATATTTAATTTTACTGGAATTTTTAGAATCCTTTGGAAATGCATGAAAAAATCAAAAGTATCTTATGAACCAGCTTTTATATATGTCTAATGTGTATTTATCTTTTTATACTGTGTCAGATGGATTGATGTACTATCGAGGAAAGACTGGTTATGAAAGAAGATTTGTTCCTGCTTCTGAGGAAGAAAAGCTCAAGGCTTTTAATGAAGCTCATATTCTAAAGTCGGGCCAACATTTTAGTGAGTTTTTGGTAGCTCTTTCCATCAAATATTATTTTTCTAGATTTAATATGGATAAGAGGGAAGTAACCCATTAGTATTAGTGACATGCACTTTCCGTGTGGCTTTGTTTCGTTACAAGCACTTAGTCTCCAAGAAGTTGATTACTATGCCTACTTGACCATGTATGTTAGCCCATTCCTTTCTAATACTGTTGTTACCATATTTATTGCTGTTGTTATTATACTTATTATTATTATACTTATTATTATTGGTATTATTATTATTATTATTAATATTATTATTATTATTATTATTATTATTATTATTATTATTATTATTATTATTATTATTATTATTATTATTATTATTATTATTATTATTATTATTGTTATTATTATTAATATTATTGTTATTATTATTAATATTATTATTATTATTATTATTATTATTATTATTACTATCATTTTCATTATTATCATAATCATCATCATTATTATGAACGGTAATAATAGTAATGAAATTAAAACTTTTCTTTGTGAAAGTTCAAGGTATGGGGTAGAGAGGCAAGATCAGGTAGACATAGTAACAGACAGCTTGTGAACATGCAATCCTGGGGTCAATTGGTTATCAATATTAAGAAAATGAGTTTATGGATTTATTTACTTACAATTCAACATGTCTTTTTTCTCCCATATTATGTTTCCTTATCTGGGCTAGTCTGTTCAGTTTCTCATATACATATTAAAAAATGGGTTATTCATATATATATTTTTTTCTAATGCAGCAAAGGCTGAGACAGTGAGACGGCTTTTGGAAAACTGTTACTGGACTGACCTGAGTGAATATGCTCAAGAAAATGTAAGTTTTTTCCCTTCTTTTTGACTAGAAGCATAAAACAAAATGTTTCATTATTCTCTCTGTATAAAAACGGCCAATTTGTTCATATGAATGTTTGAAGGTTTTCTGATTCTTCCTAACTTAATATATTTGTTGTACTGTAATTACTGGATGGTTGTTAAAAATGGATGGATAGATGGTTGAGTGGATGGATGGATGGATGGATAGATGGATGGATGGATGGAAGATTGATAGATAGATAATGGATGGAATGTTGATGGATTGATGGGTGGATGGAAGGATGGATGGTGGATGGAAGGTTGATGGATGGATGGATGGATGGAAGGAAGGTTGATGGATGGATGGAAGGATGGATGGATAGATAAATAGATGGAAGGATGGATGTGTAGATGGATGGATGGGTGGATAGAAGGTTGATGGATGGATGGGTGAATGGAAGTTTGATGGATGAATAGATATAAGGATAGATGGATAGATAGATGGAAGGATGGATGGATGGAAAATTGATGAATAGACAGGTAGATGGATGGATGGAAAGTTGAATAGACGGGTGGATGGATGGAATGTTTATGAATAGATGAATAGAAGGATGGATGAGTGGAAGGAAGGAAGGAAAGTTGATATTTGTATGTATGAATGCATACGTGAATGTAATAGTTTTCTTATTTTCATTTGAAATAAGATTCTGTTCTTTCTAACTGTAAGATATTGAGAAAGATCGTGATCAGAGCATCTTTACCCTTTTCAGGTTGACAAATGCCAAGTATGTAGTCTCCACAAGGTCAGGGAAGCCGATTCGAAATCCAGCTCAGCAGCTCTGCAAGTAAGAATTTTAAGTTCATAAGTATTAATGGCATTAGAGTAAATGAGATGGTTGAACATGCCGTAGCGAGGGGCCGTTCAGAGTTAATATATAGTTAATATAGAGACACTTGAAGAGCCGTATTTCCCAGCGCGTTTCCACCTTCGATATCACCCCAGAGTCTGTAGTATTACATCCGTCGTTTCAATAGATAAGCTGTTTCAATAGATAAGCTGTTTACAGGCGACGTTTTCAAACATAAGGTGAAGAAAATTCAGAGTGAAAGGCAATGGGTGATAGAGAGTTTAAAAGATTTGCAGAACCAGAAGTTTATTTGAAAAGAAATATGTGGTAGGAACTGTAGAGAATATACAGTGGTGTTTAATAACTGAAAAGCACTTATACAGCGACGGTCACGCGCTAAACAAACAGTTGTGATACGTATTTTCCTCGATTACTCTTATTTCGACTACTTTCGTTCGAACGGCGGCTGAATACGTTATATATGAACTTGTAATTTCCATTCAAACAGTTTCCGAGTAATCTTTGCATCGCTTTATCGTATATTTTACTATTTACGCATTATCATGGCCTTCCTTTGCACATAGTCAATAATATCTTAAGTGAGGTAATTTACTACATGAATGTTGGCGAAATTCTTGACTTTATCAGGCGCAAAAAAAAAAGAAAGGAACACAATTTCTTATATATGTTTCCCATAAAATTGCAGAAGCGCAGACCAATGAAAAAGGATTCATTTCGACATGTCTCACATATGACGTTATAATGACAAAATTGTTAGATAAAGGTTATTGTTAATCTACTTTTAATCAGAACTGTTTGAAAAAGTATATTTAAAGAATGTGTTAGGGATAAGTCTGGTGGATTTGTACTTTGTCTGCTTTCTTGAATGCTAAATATAATGTTTACAAATGTTATTTACATATCAGTTTTGAAAGGAAAAAAATATAATGATTCGCAAGCTGATTCATCTTTATAGATTATTTCATTAAAATGATATTCGAATATTATTAATATTATTATTATTTTTTTTGCATATGTAGGACCCTTCTTAAAGAAATATATCTTCTTTCATTGGGAAGTAAAGATAATAACTATTATTATTTCTTTTAATTTTCGGGTGATATGAGCAGTATGACTCTATCCCGGAATGTTTAAGCTCCGCCCAAGATGACCCCACGTTCCCTGTAGCAGAACACCCTGTAATACCTCGGAAAAGACGGTATAGAATTACTCAGTGGAATATGAGAAGCCGTAAACAAGTACCGTTAATGACCGCTTGTTAATTGCTTGTTAGGCCATCGTGGCTCTTAGGCTGCGATAATTGATTCGATGAAATGTCCGTAAAATTATTGCGTGTTACATTTATTTTCATTTTTATATTATGTATTTGCGTGTGTTACATTTATTTTCATTTTTATATTATGTATTTGCGTGTGTTACATTTATTTTCATTTTTATATGTATTTGCGTGTGTTACATTTATTTTCATTTTTATATTATGTATTTGCGTGTGTTACATTTATTTTAATTTTTATATGTATTTGCGTGTGTTACATTTATTTTCATTTTTATATTATGTATTTGCGCGTGTTACATTTTTTTTCATGTTTATATTATGTACTTGCGTGTGTATTTTTGCTGCGCAATAAGAGTATTAAGAGTAAGTTTCAGGTGGGAACCAAACGAGGGCGAGTGGGATGGGACCTCAGATATATAAAGATGCATTTCGCTTGCTGGCTAGGTAACTTTCTCTACCCATTGGAATGCTACTAAATTGTTTTTGTATCATTACCATTGATTTTTGTAAATGTTTCTGTGCTGATTAAAAGAGAGATATTATTTTATGGGGGTAATCAAAATAGGTATTTTAGATTAGAAACTCTAACACGTTTTTGTATGTTTTTGTTAGTTTCTGATATACTATAAAAGGTATGCTGAAGGTTATATACACGTATAATAATTTTTCCGCAATCCTGGTTGGGTCCTCGCAAAATATTAGACTTAGAAAAGAGCAATGTTAATAGAGACAGAAAAAAGAAAGAAAGAAAAATCTAAGTGATTTTATGGCTGTTATATTTGGTGTGAAATATATACATTTTTCTGGTACATGGAAACCAAAACGTCATAGCACGGAAGTATTTTATTTTTTGTATTGGCGTTCCACTAATGAAAAGTGATAGAAAATTAACGCGCAATATTGACAATTTTCAATTTTGTGTTCTTTCCATTCTTTTGAATTTTGTGTATTGGCCATCTCATTATTTTGTTTGTTTGTTTGTATCAATTCAGAATATACAGTTAGAAGTGCAACAGCATTCCGCACAAAACGACCAGCGCGTTTTCAGTTTCATCCTAGTTTATATTTGGTGAAGATTTATATGCAGATGGTGATTTTATTGTTGCTTGGCCCTATTTTCTCCCAACGTATCTATAATGATAAAGTGGACGGGTTGATACGAGAGGTATGCTGAAGCTTATATACACGAATAATAATTTTTCCGCAATCCTGGTTGGGTCCTCGCAAAATATTAGACTTAGAAAAGAGCAGTGTTAATAGGGACAGAAAAAAAGAAAGAAAAAATCTATTAGTGATTAATTAGAACGGTTAATTGTAAGGGCTGCCACATCCCGGTTAAAGGCCTAAGAGAAGTGGCATGAAAGAGTGCCATTTTTGACACGTGCAAGAAAATGTTTTTCTGAGCATTCCTCTCCGGAACTTTCTCGACTTCTCACTCCCCCCCGTCCCCCCCACCCTCTTGCCCCCTTTCCTCATAACATTTAAACATTTAGTCATTAACACTAAAGATGTTTCCCTTTCATCACAGATTAAGTGTCATTATCTTTGCCTCTCTTTACACCTTTCATCACAGATTAAGTGTCATTTTCTTTGCCTCTCTTTACCTTTCATCACAGATAAAGTGTCATTTTCTTTGCCTCTCTTCCCTCCCCAGCCAAATAAAGTTGAGGACGGGCTTTCTGGCAGTGAACAATATACTCACGAGGTGGTGGAGGAGGACCTTGGCGCAGCAGAATCTATGGAGGACGAAATCGACGAGAGATTGTTGGAGGGAGAGGTAAGGGAGACTTTACCTTATATATATATGTGTGTGTGTGTGTGTGTGTGTGTGTGTGTGTGTGTGTGTGTGTGTGTGTGTGTGTGTGTGTGTGTGTGTGTGTGTGTGTGTGTGTGTGTGTTTGTGTGTATGAACATGTATGTATGTATGAACATGTAAGTATGTCTGTATGAATATGTTTATACAAAATATACGAATACATAGATATATAAATATGTGTTTGTGTGTATAGACATATAGATAATTGATTGGTAGATTGGTAGATTAATAGATTGATAGTTTGTTATTCAGTCAGACAGACAGACAGACAGACACAGCCAAGCATAGACAAACAGACAGACAAATAGGTATATCTATTCTTTATGTCACGTCATATAAATATTATGGCCGTACTAATCGCTGACCTTTTCTCAATCGTCGCTCGCTCTCTCTCTGTGTTCCAGACCACAGTCAGCACAATATACGAGATGAGTGATGGAGGCAGTCTGGTTGTCATGGCTGATGACGCGCTGGACGTGGAAGAGGCCGGGCAAGGGACACGCAGGGGACACGTTACCATAAATGTATCCTGTGCTGATTGAAAGCTCGGGGCAATCTGGGATATGGTGCTTGGCGGAGGCGACCAATCAGAGTCCTGTGTCTTTATCTGACTCTGGTCTACGCATTGCAGCGGAACTAGAGTTAATAATCAGAGGTCAGTGAATTAAGTTATTGTTCTGGAAAATAGTCTCTGGTTTGATTTTGTTGGGTTGAGTATCAACTGACCCACATTTCTCTTCCGTGCAGTTGCGAATTGCAGCAGAACTAGAGTTATGATCAGAAGTCAGTGAATTAAGTCATTGTTCTGGAAAGTGTTTCTGGTTTGATTTTGTTGGATTGAATATCAACTGACCCACATTTCTCGTCCGTGCAGTTGCGCTCCCAAGGATTTTGATTTTGAGTATCAACTAACCCACATTTCTCCTTTGTACAGCTGCGCTCCCAAGATGAGGCGTACGGACGTCCCCTTGTCCTAACGGAAGTGTGCTCTAAAACTCGTTTGTATAACACGGCATGGCATTCAGCAAGGGAAACATGGTTCTTCAGATGCCGTTGAAAGATAACTGCGAAAGGAACAAACGCGTGACGAGAACTTGGATCTCTTATAGAATATTGGACCGTTATTTGATGAATATTGGACCGTTATTTGATGTTATTTTGTATGTAACTTCAGAATAACACCTCAGTCAGCTTTTCTCCGTAGATTCCTTCGTCAGCCATACAGAGAAGATGATATGATTTTGCTTTTGGTCTCTGAGGTTATGGGTTCCAGTAAATTGAAAAAATAGGAGTGTATCCTGTTGTTCAAACTCACGACCGATATGTTCCGTGTTCTATTTCAAGATGAAAACTGACGGCCGAGGGGAATTCGTTGAAGTCAATCAGTCAAGTTTCACCAACAAAAATGTTTCAAAAGCGAAGCAGATGTAATGACCGGAGAGAAGACAGTGTAGGCGAATGTACAGGGAAACTTCCATTCCTTGGAAAATGGACGTTACAAAATATGGCGGGTTTTAGTGGCACTGAGAAAAAAAGCAAAAAAAAATGTAACAGGATTCCTCTCCGAATATCCCCGGTGAAGGTCTCCTTAAATAGAAATAGAGGACCTGGCATTCTGATGAGCAGGATGTCCAGCAGAAATGACCTTGCAACACAAAAGCCGCCAATGCAAGACCCAGCAGACTTTCCTTGCATTTTTGTTGCGAAAGGTCGCTGCCTCAGAAATAATTACATCACATGCTGACGTCGGAACTGCAGAAGGATATCGATAGTTCACCATAGAGATACATCGATCTACGGGCACTAAGGGATTGAACGTCCTTGCAGAAGCTACCCACGACTCAACCGGAACAGGGAAGGATGTCCATCATCTTTGTCATTACCATCATCATTACAGTCATGACTATCATCATCACCACCACCACCATCATCACCATCGTCATCATCATCACCATCTTCATCATCATTACCGCCATCATCATCATCACCACCATCATAATCATCACCGCCATCATCATCATCACCATCATCACCACCACGACTGTACAGGGATTGATATTTTTGTAATAAAGGATTTTTGAATAGAATTAATGGATGGATTTTATTTAGTCCATTGTTTATTTTGATAACACGTTGAAATACAAAAATGTATGCGAACTTTTTAAACTAACCGAAAGCAACACGTGTGGAAATAATCAGCTGATTGCTGCTCTATGGAACTGATATTTAAAACGGAAGATGAAAATAACAAAGAAAAAAGGAGAGGAATAAATTTGTCAATGAAATTGAATTATAAAAGAGAGAGTGAGAGAAGGAAAGAAGGAGAGAGAGAGAGAGAGAGAGAGAGAGAGAGAGAGAGAGAGAGAGAGAGAGAGAGAGAGAGAGAGAGAGAGAGAGAGAGAGAGAGAGAGAGAGAGAGAAAATAGTTCCAAAACTACAATCGCAATTTGTCCGTAATTTATGACGTTATTCCAACATGCCCTTCCCATAGCACATGCTTTCATTTCATCAAACCGTAGACGTCCATTATATAAAGAAGTAAAAAAAAAAAAGAAAAAAAAAAATCAAAACCAAAATAAAAAGCCAAGAAAGAAAAACGAAACTTCAATTGTCGATCGACGTCAAAAAAATTTAGGGGCGACTATCCTATTTTCACAGCCGGGGTGTCTATTTTAAGCTCCAGATGGGTTTTGAGTTCCAGTATTCTTTCGCGTCTGGCGGTGAGGGAGCAGCTCGAGAGGGAGAGGGAGTTGGAGTGATTAAGTAGGTGGAAGGTTGAATGGATTGATAGATTATTAACGAAATGGAGAAGAGCATCGTATGAATATGTGCGTATATGTTATGTGGGTGTGTGTGTTGGAGTGTGTGTTTGTGCGTATATGTGCGTGAATGCGCGTATGTTATTTGTGTGTGTGCGTGTTTTTTTTGTGTGTGCGTGTTTTTTTTGTGCTTGTGTGTGTAAGTGTGTGTGTGTTATGAATATATGCATATATGTTATGTGTGTGTGTGTGCGTGTGTTTTTTGTGCTTGTGTGTGTGTACGTGTGTGTGTGTGTGTGTGTGTGTGTGTGTGTGTGTGTGTGTGTGTGTGTGTGTGTGTGTGTGTGTGTGTGTGTGTGTGTGTGTGTGTGTGTGCGTGTGTGTTATGAATATATGCGTATATGTTATGTGTGTGTGTGCGTGTGTTTTTTGTGCTTGTGTGTGTGTGTATGTTATGAATATATGTGTATATCTTATGTGGGTGTGTGTGCGTGTGTTTGTTTGTGCGTGTTTGTTTTTGTTTGTTTGTTTGTGTGTGTGTGTGTGTGTGTGTGTTTCTTTTTGTTTGTTTGTTTGTGTGTGTGTACGTGCGTGTGTGTGTGTCCGTGTGTGTGTGTCTGTGTGCGTGCGTGTGTTTCCATATTTCTGCGTGTATGTATGTATAAGTGTATGTATGCGAGGGTCCAGTCGAAGCGTGGGTGCATATATATTACAGTTATCAGAAACCTCCATCGTTTCATATTAAATTTGATTAAACCACGTTAATTGTTTCCGAATCAATAAGTCTTTGTGTCGGTGTTGACGTGGCAGGTCATACTATGAAACAAGAATGAAATGAAATGGTGAAGGTTTCATATTTATTGTATTTCATAAAACTCGTCGGAACGTCGGGATTAAAAGGGAATAAATCGGTAGGGAGAAATAACTATGGATTGGATGTACGAGAGAGGGAGAGGGAGGGAGGGAGGGAGGGAGGGAGAGGGAGGGAGAGGGAGAGGGAGGGAGGGAGGGAGAGAAGGAGAGGAGAGAGGGAGAGGGAGGGAGGGAGAGGGAGGGAGGGAGGGAGGGGAAGGGAGAGGGAGGGAGGGGAGGGAAAGGGAGGGAGGGAGGGAGAGATAGGGAGGGAGAGGCAGGGAGGGAGAGGGAGGAAGGGAGAGAGAGGGAGGGAGGGAGGGAGAGGGAGAGGGAGAGGGAGGGAGGGGAGAGGGAGAGGAAGGGAGGGGAGGAGGTAGGGAGAGGGAGGGGGGGGGAGAGGGAGAGGGAGAGGGAGAGGGAGGGAGAGAGGGGTTGGAGGTAGGGAGGGAGGGGTGAGGGAGAGGGAGAGAGGGAGAGAGAGAGAGAGAAGGAGGAAGAGAAAAAAAAGAGGAAGAGGAAGAGAGAGAATAAGAGATAGAGGAAGAGAGAGAAAGAGACAGTAAGTGAGAAGGAAACCGGACGACCCAAACCGAAGAACAAAGAAACGAAGGAGCGAGATTACAGGAGGGCAAAGACGGGGAAAAAGAAGATCGCGAAGAGGAAGAGGAAGAGGAGAAAGTGCACCGCGAGGGGAGACCAAAACCCGGCTAAAAACTCCCTACTGAAATGGCACTGCGCGTGACGTTTCATTAAACCAAAGGAACAGATGAGGAGGGTAAGTGATTTGGGTAATCGCTGGGAGGGCATGTTTCAGATTTAGAACTAAGATTTTCCATTTGTTCATCTTTAGGGGGCGGGCGAGATTTTCCATTTGTTCATTCTAGGGGGGCGGGCGAGAGCGGTGATCAAAAGGGACAAAGGAGTCGTCTCACTGGCACAGGTGTTATGCTACAGATCTGCTTGGATCGTTTCTTGCGAACAAAGGGTGTTCTCTCTGGGTTTAGATGGTGCCAAGGACGTGGCGATACGGGTCGTTATGGGTAAAAGTGTATGTGAATATGTTTTCAGGTGTACTTTCTGTTTATTTTTTAAACGGACGTGAGATACAGCACTAACGATTTATATTAGTGATAACGCGATGTGGATATTAAGTGTTGTAAAAGATGTTTTTTTTCTGTCTGCCTGTCTGTCTCTTTCTCCCCCTCTCTGTCTGTCAGTCTCTGTCTGTCTAGTTGTGTCTCTCTGTCTGTCTCTTTTGTCTCTCTCTCTCTCCCTTTCTATCTGTCTCTCTTATTCCTTTTCCCCTCTCTTTCTTTCCTCCCCCATTCCTTTCTCTCTCTCTCTCTCTCTCTCTCTCTCTCTCTCTCTCCTCTCTCCTCTCTCTCTCTCTCTCTCTCTCTCTCCCCCTCTGACGTCGTTGAGTGCTCCGGATCTGTCGGAAGCTTCGAATGTCGCGAGAAAACGCCATCTGTCAAGAGGTGAGGAGATCGCTCATCGGGGCGGATAGCAATTTGTTACTGCTATTTTGTATGCAGGAACATGATCGCTTCTGAGTGCAAGCAGACTGTGTGTACCCTATGGAGTCAGGCGCAATATGTGGTCGATTTTCTATGCGGCGATGGAAACTAAAAAGGAGAAGTTTTATTTGCACGAAATGCGTGGAATTCACAACAGCGATATTTCTACTTTTCTGCGCAGGGCTTCGGGTTGGACCGGCAGCAGCGACGAGGAAGCAGGACCGATAGACAGTTTCAGCAGGAACAGGCAAGGGCGGGCGAAGCAGGCAGGGGGTAACTTTGAAGAGGGTGTGGGCAGGGGGGCGAGGAAGGAGAAAGAGGGTGTGGGCGGAGGGCGAGGAAGGAGAAAGAGGGTGTGGGCGGCCGACGAGGAAGTAGAAAGAGGGTGTGGGCGGGGAGCGAGGAAGGAGAAAGAGGGTGTGGGCGGCCGACGAGGAAGTAGAAAGAGGGTGTGGGCAGGGGGCGAGGAAGGAGAAAGAGGGTGTGGGCGGGGGGGCGAGGAAGGAGAAAGAGGGTGTGGGAAGACGGCGAGAAAGGAGAAAGAGGGTGTGGGAAGACGGCGAGAAAGGAGAAAGAGGGTGTGGGCGGGGGGCGAGGAAGTAGAAAGAGGGTGTGGGAAGACGGCGAGGAAGGAGAAAGAGGGTGTGGGCGGGGGGCGAGGAAGGAGAAAGAGGGTGTGGGAAGACGGCGAGAAAGGAGAAAGAGGGTGTGGGAAGACGGCGAGAAAGGAGAAAGAGGGTGTGGGCGGGGGGCGAGGAAGTAGCAAGAGGGTGTGGGCGGGGGGGGGGGGCGAGGAAGTAGAAAGAGGGTGTGGGAAGACGGCGAGGAAGGAGAAAGAGGGTGTGGGCGGGGGGGGGGGCGAGGAAGTAGAAAGAGGGTGTGGGAAGACGGCGAGGAAGGAGAAAGAGGGTGTGGGCGGCCGACGAGGAAGTAGAAAGAGGGTGTGGGCGGGGGGGGGGGGCGAGGAAGGAGAAAGGGGGGGTGGGCGGGGGGCGAGGAAGGAGAAAGAGGGTGTGGGCGGGGGGCGAGGAAGGAGAAAGAGGGTGTGGGAAGACGGCGAGGAAGGAGAAAGAGGGTGTGGGCGGGGGGGGGCGAGGAAGTAGAAAGAGGGTGTGGGCGGG
>NC_091562.1:3127828-3130328 GCF_042767895.1 Penaeus vannamei
CACTCTTCCCATGCTTTACGACCCGTTGTTATGACCAAGAAGCCTGTGGTGGGCGCCGAGGACTTCCTGGACGTGAATGGGCGACCTGACTCTTAATTAGTCTTGCGAAATCTTACCGTGAGAGGAAAGGGAGTTGAAGAAGTAAGTTCAAAAGGCCTTTCACATGTTCTCGTCTAGTGTCGGCTCTGATTTTGTCGTTATTGCATCGTCCATCATATACACACGTAGATGTATCTTATAATTGACGTGTATGTGCAGGAGTACAAAATGTGCAAACCTAAACATTTCACTAATGCACATACATACATACATACTCGCAAATCTTAAGATAGATACATGATTGCCAAATATAGCTACGACCAGTAGGATGCGAAACGAGGATATGCAATTAAAGTCTAAGAAGATATCGGAAATTGCAAAACTTTTATCTGAAATTTCTACAAAACTTGACCATGGAAATTGAGAGAAACTCCTGTGCTGCCAGTTGCTGCATCACTTGCTTCGACATTCAGCGAATAGGAGAGGGAGAGGGAGAGGGAGATAGAAAGGGAGATAGAGATAGAAAGGGAGAGGGAGATAGAAAGGGAGAGGGAGATAGAAGGGCGAGAGGGAGAGAGAAGGGGAGAGGGAGATAGAAGGAGAGAGAGAGAGAAAAAAAGGGGAGAGGGAGATAGAAGGGGAGAGGGAGAGAAAGGGAGAGGGGGAGAAAGGGAGAGGGAGAGATAGAAAGGGAGAGGGAGATAGAAAGGGAGAGGGAGATAGAAGGGCGAGAGGGAGAGAGAAAGGAAGAGGGAGAGAAAAAGAAAGAGGGAGAGAAAGGGAGAGGGAGAGAGAAGGGGGAGAGGGAAGATAGAAGGGCGAGAGGGAGAGAGAAGGGAAGAGGGAGATAGAAGGAGAGAGGGAGAGAGAGGGGGAGAGGGAGAGAGAAGGGAAGAGGAGAGAGAAAGCGAGAGGGAGAGAAAGGGATAGGGAGATAGAAGGGGAGAGAGAGAGAGAAGGGGAGAGGGAGAGAGAGAGAAAGAGGGGTAGGGAGGGAGGGAGAGAGAGGGGTAGGGGAGGGAGGGAGAGAGAGGGGGGTAGGGAGGGGAGGGAGAGAGAGGGCAGGGGAGGGAGGGAGGAGAGAGGGTAGGGAGGGAGGGAGAGAGAGGGGGAGGGAGGGAGAGAGAGGGGTAGGGAGGGAGGGAGAGAGGGTAGGGAGGGAGGGAGGGAGATAGGGCTAGGGAGGGAGGGAGAGAGGGGGTAGGGGAGGGAGGGAGAGAGAGGGGTAGGGAGGGAGGGGAGAGAGGTAGGGAGGGAGGGAGAGAGAGGGGGTATGAGGGAGGGAGAGAGAGGGGTAGGGAGGGAGGGGAGAGAGAGGGGTAGGGGAGGGAGGGAAGGAGAGAGAGAGAGAGAGAGGGGAGGAGAGAGAGAGAAGAGAGAGAGAGAGAGAGAGAGAGAGAGAGAGAGAGAGAGAGAGAGAGAGAGAGAGAGAGAGAGAGAGAGAGAGGCAAGTTTGAGAAAGATAGAGAATGGAACTGGGGGAAGAGAGAGAGAGAGGGAGAAAGAAAGTAACAAGACAGACAGATATTTAGTCAGATAGATAATTAGACAGATAGACATTTAGACAGACGGAAAGATTGATACTCGTAGAGATAGATGGAATGAGTGGGAGAGATAGATAGATAGAGAGAGATAGAGAATGAGAGATATAACGAATGAGAGATATAACGAATGAGAGATATAGAAAATGAGAGATAATAAGAGAGATAATAAGAGAGAGAATAAGAGAGAGAATGAGAGAGAGAATGAAGAGAGAGAATGAGAGAGAGAATGAGAGAGATGAGAATGAGAGAGAGAGTGAATGAGAGAGAGAGAGAGAGAGAGAGAGAGAAGAGAGAGAGAGAGAGAGAGAGAGAGAGAGAGAGAGAGAGAGAGAGGCAAGTTTGAGAAAGATAGAGAATGGAACTAGGGGAAGAGAGGGAGAGAGAGAGAAACAGAGAGAAACAGAGAGAAACAGAGAGAAACAGAGAGAGAAGGATAGAGAGATAGTGATATATAGATAGATAGATAGAGGCAAACTCATGAAAAGTACCAAGGAAACATCTACTGCAAGAGCAGAAAGCATTCTCAGAAATAACTGAACCGAATTATTGTCAGTTATCCGAAATCATTAGACTGCCGCCGTGAATAATATTTAAGAAAGTAATGCTTAGGGAATTACAATAAAAAATCGATGATCAAAACACGATATTCCCCTCCCTTTCAAAGATATAATTTTCCAAATATGGACCCCAGTGTTGCTTCTGCGGGCGTAAGTGGCGCAGAAGGAACCAAAAGCTTTTATCGTCCTTATGGAAAAAAACCCATAGCACTTTCTTGCCCGCCAGCATCCGTTTGTATTGCGCCCAGAGCAAACTTTTCTCCTGTTGGCTGATGTATGGTTTCATGAGCCACAGAAACTTTTTTGTTATGGCTCTCGCTAAATATATCTAGCACTTTCTCTTCCCTTTGTGATATTCAC
>NC_091562.1:3135328-3152828 GCF_042767895.1 Penaeus vannamei
ATATATATATATATATATATATATATATATATATATATATATATATATATATTAATATATATAAACACACACACATATGCATGTATGTATGTATTTATGTATGTATATTCTCTCTCTCTCTATCTCTGTCCTTATTCCTTGTTTCTCTCCGCCTCTCTCTCTCTCTCTCTCTCTCTCTCTCTCTCTATACATATATATATATATATATATATATATATATACATATATATGTATGTATTGATATGTATATATATATGTGTGTGAGTGTGTGTGTATGTATGAGTTTGCATTTATGTGTGTTTGTATATATGCCTATGTATATACACTCGCGTAATATCTATATCTATATCTACATATGTATTCTAGATCAGCGATTTTCTTTACTGAACATTTCCCAACCGGAAGCAAAGCTCACTCCACAATCACGGAACAAGTAACAAGCACTGCGGTAGACGAGCAGATCAACAATTCAATACAACACAATTAGTGTTTTCTCTGCTGTAATAAATTTTCCTTTCACTGAACCTACAGAACCTCATTAGTCGTCCTTTCACAGAAACGATGTTAATTGCAGAGTATTACACAACGAGGCGTCTTTGATTGCAGAAGTATACCAGGAACAGTTATTCTGATAGTTAAGTCCCCCCTTCTATACCGGGAAAGATTTATTTAAGTGGGAGGGATCCTTTTGAATAAAGGAAATCTGAGAGAAACGATTGCTTTAATGATTACGGTATTTTGGAGATATCAATGATAATGACAGTGATGAATAGGAAGGCAATGGCGATAGAAATTATTTTGATAATCGTAATAACGATGATACTAAGCCTGATAATGGAGATGATATCGTGGTGAGACTAAAACTAATGTTAATATTTGTAAAATGGTTACAATAAAAGTAGTAGTAATACTGATAACAGTATTAGTGGTTCTAGTTGTACGAATAACATTAGTAGCAGCAACAACACAACAACAATAATAATAACGATAATGATAACAACAATGATAATGATAATAATTATAATGAAAACAAAAATAGTAATAATAACTATAACTATAATGATAATGATCACAAAAATAATATCAAAATCAAATGCATGGAGACATACATAGGAAGAGAGAGAGACAAAGAAGCGTAGACAAGTACCCATCAATTTTAAGGAAGTAATCCCCTTATTATTATCGAAATTAATGGCAAACAACGAGATTTATTGCAAATTTCAGTAAAAAACAATGTGTAAAAACTGCATACAGGCGCCCCTTTAGATTTGTTTGGTGAAATATCCTATTTAACATTCATACCCACATTGTCACTCGTACAGGCATATCCTCTCACATGTACGTATGTTCATTCACACACACACACACACACACACACACACACGCAGGGACGCACACGCACACACGCAGGCACACACACACACACACACACACACACACACACACACACACACACACACACACACACACACACACACACACACACACACACACACACACACACACACACACTCACACAAACAGACACGCACACTCTCTGTCATATGTATGTTTTTATGTATTTGTTGCATGTGTCTATTTCCTCTGTATCGCCTATCACTTGCATGCAATAAAATTTAACGGAAGGGGAGATGAGAGGAAGGAGAGGAGAGGAAACGCGAGAAAAGGAACAAGGAAGAACGACAATCATCAGTGGACATCAAAGAACGAGATAGAGGAAGTTGATATCGAAGTAAATGTGATCTGCATTCATCTCGCGTTCCCTTTACGTCCGTCTCTGTGTCTTCCTCCTCTTCTCCTTTGCCTCCCCCCTTCTTCGATAAATGATTGATCGTCTTCCTCTTCTTTAAGGAAATGCGGGACTCGATTAAGCTTCGCAGGTGATGAGCTCGTCCAGAATCCTTTTCTTATTGCAAGTAGCATCGATAATTTAGGAATCAGTGATATAAATAAATGGCAGGGATGCAACATGTAAAGAAGAACGAAAGAGATAATGAATAAAAGAGATAAAAAACGTTGACCCGGAAAATAGAAAGGAATTTCGAATCAGTGATATAAATAAAAGGCAGGGATGCAACATGTAAAGAAGAACGAAAGAGATAATGATGAATAAAAGAGATAAAAAACGTTGACCCGGAAAATAGAAAGGAATTTCGAATCAGTGATAAATAAAAGGCAGGGATGCAGCATGTAAAGAAGAATGGAAAAGATAATGATGAATAAAAGAGATAAAAAACGTTGATCCGGAAAATAGAAAGGAATTTAGGAATCAGTGATATAAATAAAAAGCAGGGATGCAACATGTAAAGAAGAATGGAAAAGATAATGTCGAATAAAAGAGATAAAAAACATTGATCCGGAAAATAGAAAGGAATTTCGAATCAGTGATAAATAAAAGGCAGGGATGCAACATGTAAAGAAGAACGAAAGAGATAATGGTGAATAAAAGAGATAAAACACGTTGACCCGGAAAATAGAAAGGAATTTAGGAATCAGTGATAAATAAAAGGCAGGGATGCAACATGTAAAGAAGAACGAAAGAGATAATGGTGAATAAAAGAGATAAAAAACGTTAACCCGGAAAATAGAAAGGAATTTCGAATCAGTGATAAATAAAAGGCAGGGATGCATTATGTAAAGAAGAATGGAAAAGATAATGGTGAATAAAAGAGATAAAAATCGTTGACCCGGAAAATAGAAAGGAATTTCGAATCAGTGATATAAATAAAAGGCAGGGATGCAACATGTAAAGAAGAACGAAAGAGATAATGATGAATAGAAGAGATAAAAAACATTGACCCGGAAAATAGAAAGGAATTTCGAAACATGAATAAAGGAAGGAAAGGGAAAGGTTGAAGGAAGAGGTTGTTAGAAGGGAGGTTAGAAAAGGTCAAGCTCACATTTATAATTGCTAAGGGAGGTCAGGCCAGGTCAGAGTACCAGAGGCATGTTATGAGACGAAACTAGTATCACGGAGAACAATGACCTAAAACGGGGACTTGCAATTGCAGCACAAAGGTGGCAACTTAAATAATTCACGAACAAAAAAAACAAAAAACCGAACTGATATTAAACCGAAACTAAAATGGATTCAAACTTTGTTCAATTATGTTCAGCCCATCAACCTATGTGGGCTTGACAACGGGCCCGGTCTGTGAATTCTTGTCAGAAACGCTGTACATGGGTGGTGGACACGTCGGACTGATCAGCATTTCCTGGTACAATTTTCCAGCTGGGAGAACCTATAACAAGTACCACATTACCAGCCAGCAGACACAGACATCACTGATATAAGAGTTTTTTTTTCTTGTAGCCGTAAGGAGTTACCAGATACCATGGCCGTGGTACTGAAATAAGAGTTTTTTTTTCTTGTAGTCATAAAGAGTTACCAGATACCATGGCCGTGGTACTGAAATAAGTTTTTTTTTTCTTGTAGTCATAAAGAGTTACCAGATACCATGGCCGTGGTACTGAAATAAGAGGTTTTTTTCTTGTAGCCGTAAGGAGTTACCAGATACCATGGCCGTGGTACTGAAATAAGAGTTTTTTTTCTTGTAGCCGTAAGGAGTTACCAGATACCATGGCCGTGGTACTGAAATAAGAGCTTTTTTTCTTGTAGTCATAAAGAGTTACCAGATACCATGGCCGTGGTACTGAAATAAGAGTTTTTTTTTTCTTGTAGTCATAAAGAGTTACCAGATACCATGGCCGTGGTACTGAAATAAGAGTTTTTTTTCTTGTAGTCATAAAGAGTTACCAGATACCATGGCCGTGGTACTGAAATAAGAGTTTTTTTTTCTTGTAGCCGTAAGGAGTTACCAGATACCATGGCCGTGGTACTGAAATAAGAGTTTTTTTTCTTGTAGTCATAAAGAGTTACCAGATACCATGGCCGTGGTACTGAAATAAGAGTTTTTTTTCTTGTAGTCATAAAGAGTTACCAGATACCATGGCCGTGGTACTGAAATAAGAGTTTTTTTTCTTGTAGTCATAAAGAGTTACCAGATACCATGGCCGTGGTACTGAAATAAGAGTTTTTTTTCTTGTAGTCATAAAGAGTTACCAGATACCATGGCCGTGGTACTGAAATAAGAGTTTTTTTTCTTGTAGTCATAAAGAGTTACCAGATACCATGGCCGTGGTACTGAAATAAGAGTTTTTTTTCTTGTAGTCATAAAGAGTTACCAGATACCATGGCCGTGGTACTGAAATAAGAGTTTTTTTTCTTGTAGCCGTAAGGAGTTACCAGATACCATGGCCGTGGTACTGAAATAAGAGTTTTTTTTCTTGTAGCCGTAAGGAGTTACCAGATACCATGGCCGTGGTACTGAAATAAGAGTTTTTTTTCTTGTAGTCATAAAGAGTTACCAGATACCATGGCCGTGGTACTGAAATAAGAGTTTTTTTTCTTGTAGTCATAAAGAGTTACCAGATACCATGGCCGTGGTACTGAAATAAGAGTTTTTTTTCTTGTAGTCATAAAGAGTTACCAGATACCATGGCCGTGGTACTGAAATAAGAGTTTTTTTTTCTTGTAGTCATAAAGAGTTACCAGATACCATGGCCGTGGTACTGAAATAAGAGTTTTTTTTCTTGTAGTCATAAAGAGTTACCAGATACCATGGCCGTGGTACTGAAATAAGAGTTTTTTTCCTTGTAGTCATAAAGAGTTACCAGATACCATGGCCGTGGTACTGAAATAAGAGTTTTTTTTCTTGTAGTCATAAAGAGTTACCAGATACCATGGCCGTGGTACTGAAATAAGAGTTTTTTTTCTTGTAGTCATAAAGAGTTACCAGATACCATGGCCGTGGTACTGAAATAAGAGTATTTTTTCCTTGTAGCCGTAAGGAGTTACCAGATACCATGGCCGTGGTACTGAAATAAGAGTTTTTTTCTTGTAGTCATAAAGAGTTACCAGATACCATGGCCGTGGTACTGAAATAAGAGTTTTTTTTTCTTGTAGTCATAAAGAGTTACCAGATACCATGGCCGTGGTACTGAAATAAGAGTTTTTTTTTCTTGTAGTCATAAAGAGTTACCAGATACCATGGCCGTGGTACTGAAATAAGAGTTTTTTTCTTGTAGTCATAAAGAGTTACCAGATACCATGGCCGTGGTACTGAAATAAGAGTTTTTTTTCTTGTAGTCATAAAGAGTTACCAGATACCATGGCCGTGGTACTGAAATAAGAGTTTTTTTTTCTTGTAGTCATAAAGAGTTACCAGATACCATGGCCGTGGTACTGAAATAAGAGTTTTTTTTTCTTGTAGTCATAAAGAGTTACCAGATACCATGGCCGTGGTACTGAAATAAGAGGTTTTTTTTCTTGTAGTCATAAAGAGTTACCAGATACCATGGCCGTGGTACTGAAATAAGAGTTTTTTTCTTGTAGTCATAAAGAGTTACCAGATACCATGGCCGTGGTACTGAAATAAGTTTTTTTTTTTTCTTGTAGTCAGAAAGAGTTACCAGATACCATGGCCGTGGTACTGAAATAAGTTTTTTTTTCTTGTAGTCATAAAGAGTTACCAGATACCATGGCCGTGGTACTGAAATAAGAGTTTTTTTTCTTGTAGTCATAAAGAGTTACCAGATACCATGGCCGTGGTACTGAAATAAGAGTTTTTTTTCTTGTAGCCATAAAGAGTTACCAGATACCATGGCCGTGGTACTGAAATAAGTTTTTTTTTCTTTTAGTCATAAGGAGTTACCAGATACCATGGCCGTGGTACTGAAATAAGTTTTTTTTTCTTTTAGTCATAAAGAGTTACCAGATACCATGGCCGTGGTACTGAAATAAGTTTTTTTTTTCTTGTAGTCATAAAGAGTTACCAGATACCATGGCCGTGGTACTGAAATAAGTTTTTTTTTCTTGTAGTCATAAAGAGTTACCAGATACCATGGCCGTGGTACTGAAATAAGAGTTTTTTTTTTCTTGTAGTCATAAAGAGTTACCAGATACCATGGCCGTGGTACTGAAATAAGAGTTTTTTTTCTTGTAGTCATAAAGAGTTACCAGATACCATGGCCGTGGTACTGAAATAAGAGTTTTTTTTTCTTGTAGTCATAAAGAGTTACCAGATACCATGGCCGTGGTACTGAAATAAGAGTTTTTTTTCTTGTAGTCATAAAGAGTTACCAGATACCATGGCCGTGGTACTGAAATAAGAGTTTTTTTTCTTGTAGTCATAAAGAGTTACCAGATACCATGGCCGTGGTACTGAAATAAGTTTTTTTTTTCTTGTAGTCATAAAGAGTTACCAGATACCATGGCCGTGGTACTGAAATAAGAGTTTTTTTTTTCTTGTAGTCATAAAGAGTTACCAGATACCATGGCCGTGGTACTGAAATAAGAGTTTTTTTTCTTGTAGTCATAAAGAGTTACCAGATACCATGGCCGTGGTACTGAAATAAGAGTTTTTTTTCTTGTAGTCATAAAGAGTTACCAGATACCATGGCCGTGGTACTGAAATAAGTTTTTTTTCTTGTAGTCATACAGAGTTACCAGATACCATGGCCGTGGTACTGAAATAAGAGTTTTTTTTCTTGTAGCCGTAAGGAGTTACCAGATACCATGGCCGTGGTACTGAAATAAGAGTTTTTTTTTCTTGTAGTCATAAAGAGTTACCAGATACCATGGCCGTGGTACTGAAATAAGAGTTTTTTTTTCTTGTAGTCATAAAGAGTTACCAGATACCATGGCCGTGGTACTGAAATAAGAGTTTTTTTTTCTTGTAGTCATAAAGAGTTACCAGATACCATGGCCGTGGTACTGAAATAAGAGTTTTTTTTTCTTGTAGTCATAAAGAGTTACCAGATACCATGGCCGTGGTACTGAAATAAGAGTTTTTTTTTCTTGTAGTCATAAAGAGTTACCAGATACCATGGCCGTGGTACTGAAATAAGAGTTTTTTTTCTTGTAGTCATAAAGAGTTACCAGATACCATGGCCGTGGTACTGAAATAAGAGTTTTTTTTTCTTGTAGTCATAAAGAGTTACCAGATACCATGGCCGTGGTACTGAAATAAGAGTTTTTTTTTCTTGTAGTCATAAAGAGTTACCAGATACCATGGCCGTGGTACTGAAATAAGAGTTTTTTTTTCTTGTAGTCATAAAGAGTTACCAGATACCATGGCCGTGGTACTGAAATAAGAGTTTTTTTTTCTTGTAGTCATAAAGAGTTACCAGATACCATGGCCGTGGTACTGAAATAAGAGTTTTTTTTCTTGTAGTCATAAAGAGTTACCAGATACCATGGCCGTGGTACTGAAATAAGAGTTTTTTTTCTTGTAGCCGTAAGGAGTTACCAGATACCATGGCCGTGGTACTGAAATAAGAGGTTTTTTTCTTGTAGTCATAAAGAGTTACCAGATACCATGGCCGTGGTACTGAAATAAGAGTTTTTTTTTCTTGTAGTCATAAAGAGTTACCAGATACCATGGCCGTGGTACTGAAATAAGAGTTTTTTTTTCTTGTAGTCATAAAGAGTTACCAGATACCATGGCCGTGGTACTGAAATAAGAGTTTTTTTTTCTTGTAGTCATAAAGAGTTACCAGATACCATGGCCGTGGTACTGAAATAAGAGTTTTTTTTCTTGTAGTCATAAAGAGTTACCAGATACCATGGCCGTGGTACTGAAATAAGAGTTTTTTTTTCTTGTAGTCATAAAGAGTTACCAGATACCATGGCCGTGGTACTGAAATAAGAGTTTTTTTTTCTTGTAGTCATAAAGAGTTACCAGATACCATGGCCGTGGTACTGAAATAAGAGTTTTTTTTTCTTGTAGTCATAAAGAGTTACCAGATACCATGGCCGTGGTACTGAAATAAGAGTTTTTTTTCTTGTAGTCATAAAGAGTTACCAGATACCATGGCCGTGGTACTGAAATAAGAGTTTTTTTTCTTGTAGTCATACAGAGTTACCAGATACCATGGCCGTGGTACTGAAATAGTTTTTTTCTTGTAGTCATAAAGAGTTACCAGATACCATGGCCGTGGTACTGAAATAAGAGGTTTTTTTTCTTGTAGTCATAAAGAGTTACCAGATACCATGGCCGTGGTACTGAAATAAGAGTTTTTTTTCTTGTAGTCATAAAGAGTTACCAGATACCATGGCCGTGGTACTGAAATAAGAGTTTTTTTTTTCTTGTAGCCATAAGGAGTTACCAGATACCATGGCCGTGGTACTGAAATAAGAGTTTTTTCTTTTGTAGTCATAAAGAGTTACCAGATACCATGGCCGTGGTACTGAAATAAGAGTTTTTTTTTCTTGTAGTCATAAAGAGTTACCAGATACCATGGCCGTGGTACTGAAATAAGAGTTTTTTTTTCTTGTAGTCATAAAGAGTTACCAGATACCATGGCCGTGGTACTGAAATAAGAGTTTTTTTTCTTGTAGTCATAAAGAGTTACCAGATACCATGGCCGTGGTACTGAAATAAGAGTTTTTTTTTCTTGTAGTCATAAAGAGTTACCAGATACCATGGCCGTGGTACTGAAATAAGAGTTTTTTTTTCTTGTAGTCATAAAGAGTTACCAGATACCATGGCCGTGGTACTGAAATAAGTTTTTTTTTCTTGTAGTCATAAAGAGTTACCAGATACCATGGCCGTGATACTGAAATAAGAGGTTTTTTTTCTTGTAGTCATAAAGAGTTACCAGATACCATGGCCGTGGTACTGAAATAAGAGTTTTTTTTTCTTGTAGTCATAAAGAGTTACCAGATACCATGGCCGTGGTACTGAAATAAGAGTTTTTTTTTCTTGTAGTCATAAAGAGTTACCAGATACCATGGCCGTGGTACTGAAATAAGAGTTTTTTTTTCTTGTAGCCGTAAAGAGTTACCAGATACCATGGCCGTGGTACTGAAATAAGAGTTTTTTTTTCTTGTAGTCATAAAGAGTTACCAGATACCATGGCCGTGGTACTGAAATAAGAGTTTTTTTTTCTTGTAGTCATAAAGAGTTACCAGATACCATGGCCGTGGTACTGAAATAAGTTTTTTTTTCTTGTAGTCATAAAGAGTTACCAGATACCATGGCCGTGGTACTGAAATAAGAGTTTTTTTTTCTTGTAGTCATAAAGAGTTACCAGATACCATGGCCGTGGTACTGAAATAAGAGTTTTTTTTTCTTGTAGTCATAAAGAGTTACCAGATACCATGGCCGTGGTACTGAAATAAGAGTTTTTTTTTCTTGTAGTCATAAAGAGTTACCAGATACCATGGCCGTGGTACTGAAATAAGAGTTTTTTTCTTGTAGTCATAAAGAGTTACCAGATACCATGGCCGTGGTACTGAAATAAGAGTTTTTTTTCTTGTAGTCATAAAGAGTTACCAGATACCATGGCCGTGGTACTGAAATAAGTTTTTTTTTCTTGTAGTCATAAAGAGTTACCAGATACCATGGCCGTGGTACTGAAATAAGAGTTTTTTTTCTTGTAGTCATAAAGAGTTACCAGATACCATGGCCGTGGTACTGAAATAAGAGTTTTTTTTTCTTGTAGTCATAAAGAGTTACCAGATACCATGGCCGTGGTACTGAAATAAGAGTTTTTTTCTTGTAGTCATAAGGAGTTACCAGATACCATGGCCGTGGTACTGAAATAATTTTTTTTTTCTTGTAGTCATAAAGAGTTACCAGATACCATGGCCGTGGTACTGAAATAAGAGTTTTATTTTTTCTTGTAGTCATACAGAGTTACCAGATACCATGGCCGTGGTACTGAAATAAGAGTTTTTTTTTCTTGTAGTCATAAAGAGTTACCAGATACCATGGCCGTGGTACTGAAATAAGAGTTTTTTTTTCTTGTAGTCATAAAGAGTTACCAGATACCATGGCCGTGGTACTGAAATAAGAGTTTTTTTTTCTTGTAGTCATAAAGAGTTACCAGATACCATGGCCGTGGTACTGAAATAAGAGTTTTTTTTTCTTGTAGTCATAAAGAGTTACCAGATACCATGGCCGTGGTACTGAAATAAGATTTTTTTTCTTGTAGTCATAAAGAGTTACCAGATACCATGGCCGTGGTACTGAAATAAGAGTTTTTTTTTCTTGTAGTCATAAAGAGTTACCAGATACCATGGCCGTGGTACTGAAATAAGAGTTTTTTTTTCTTGTAGTCATAAAGAGTTACCAGATACCATGGCCGTGGTACTGAAATAAGAGTTTTTTTTCTTGTAGTCATAAAGAGTTACCAGATACCATGGCCGTGGTACTGAAATAAGAGTTTTTTTTCTTGTAGTCATAAAGAGTTACCAGATACCATGGCCGTGGTACTGAAATAAGAGTTTTTTTTCTTGTAGTCATAAAGAGTTACCAGATACCATGGCCGTGGTACTGAAATAAGAGTTTTTTTTTCTTGTAGTCATAAAGAGTTACCAGATACCATGGCCGTGGTACTGAAATAAGAGTTTTTTTTTCTTGTAGTCATAAAGAGTTACCAGATACCATGGCCGTGGTACTGAAATAAGAGTTTTTTTCTTGTAGTCATAAAGAGTTACCAGATACCATGGCCGTGGTACTGAAATAAGAGTTTTTTTTTCTTGTAGTCATAAAGAGTTACCAGATACCATGGCCGTGGTACTGAAATAAGAGTTTTTTTTCTTGTAGTCATAAAGAGTTACCAGATACCATGGCCGTGGTACTGAAATAAGAGTTTTTTTTTCTTGTAGTCATAAAGAGTTACCAGATACCATGGCCGTGGTACTGAAATAAGAGTTTTTTTTCTTGTAGTCATAAAGAGTTACCAGATACCATGGCCGTGGTACTGAAATAAGAGTTTTTTTTCTTGTAGTCATAAAGAGTTACCAGATACCATGGCCGTGGTACTGAAATAAGAGTTTTTTTTTCTTGTAGTCATAAAGAGTTACCAGATACCATGGCCGTGGTACTGAAATAAGAGTTTTTTTTCTTGTAGTCATAAAGAGTTACCAGATACCATGGCCGTGGTACTGAAATAAGAGTTTTTTTTCTTGTAGTCATAAAGAGTTACCAGATACCATGGCCGTGGTACTGAAATAAGAGTTTTTTTCTTGTAGTCATAAAGAGTTACCAGATACCATGGCCGTGGTACTGAAATAAGAGTTTTTTTTTCTTGTAGTCATAAAGAGTTACCAGATACCATGGCCGTGGTACTGAAATAAGAGTTTTTTTTCTTGTAGTCATAAAGAGTTACCAGATACCATGGCCGTGGTACTGAAATAAGAGTTTTTTTTTCTTGTAGTCATAAAGAGTT
This sequence comes from Penaeus vannamei, assembly GCF_042767895.1. Taxonomy (NCBI): domain Eukaryota; kingdom Metazoa; phylum Arthropoda; class Malacostraca; order Decapoda; family Penaeidae; genus Penaeus; species Penaeus vannamei. Next base: position 3,146,567 of record NC_091562.1, read on the forward strand.
ACCAGATACCATGGCCGTGGTACTGAAATAAGAGTTTTTTTTTCTTGTAGTCATAAAGAGTTACCAGATACCATGGCCGTGGTACTGAAATAAGAGTTTTTTTTCTTGTAGTCATAAAGAGTTACCAGATACCATGGCCGTGGTACTGAAATAAGAGTTTTTTTTCTTGTAGTCATAAAGAGTTACCAGATACCATGGCCGTGGTACTGAAATAAGAGTTTTTTTTCTTGTAGTCATAAAGAGTTACCAGATACCATGGCCGTGGTACTGAAATAAGAGTTTTTTTTCTTGTAGTCATAAAGAGTTACCAGATACCATGGCCGTGGTACTGAAATAAGAGTTTTTTTTTCTTGTAGTCATAAAGAGTTACCAGATACCATGGCCGTGGTACTGAAATAAGAGTTTTTTTTCTTGTAGTCATAAAGAGTTACCAGATACCATGGCCGTGGTACTGAAATAAGAGTTTTTTTTGTAGTCATAAAGAGTTACCAGATACCATGGCCGTGGTACTGAAATAAGAGTTTTTTTTTCTTGTAGTCATAAAGAGTTACCAGATACCATGGCCGTGGTACTGAAATAAGAGTTTTTTTTCTTGTAGTCATAAAGAGTTACCAGATACCATGGCCGTGGTACTGAAATAAGAGTTTTTTTTTCTTGTAGTCATAAAGAGTTACCAGATACCATGGCCGTGGTACTGAAATAAGAGTTTTTTTTCTTGTAGTCATAAAGAGTTACCAGATACCATGGCCGTGGTACTGAAATAAGAGTTTTTTTTCTTGTAGTCATAAAGAGTTACCAGATACCATGGCCGTGGTACTGAAATAAGAGTTTTTTTTTCTTGTAGTCATAAAGAGTTACCAGATACCATGGCCGTGGTACTGAAATAAGAGTTTTTTTTTCTTGTAGTCATAAAGAGTTACCAGATACCATGGCCGTGGTACTGAAATAAGAGTTTTTTTTTCTTGTAGTCATAAAGAGTTACCAGATACCATGGCCGTGGTACTGAAATAAGAGTTTTTTTTCTTGTAGTCATAAAGAGTTACCAGATACCATGGCCGTGGTACTGAAATAAGAGTTTTTTTTCTTGTAGTCATAAAGAGTTACCAGATACCATGGCCGTGGTACTGAAGTAAGAGTTTTTTTTTCTTGTAGCCATAAAGAGTTACCAGATACCATGGCCGTGGTGCTGAAATAAGAGTTTTTTTTCTTGTAGTCATAAAGAGTTACCAGATACCATGGCCGTGGTACTGAAATAAGAGTTTTTTTTCCTTGTAGTCATAAAGAGTTACCAGATACCAAGGCCGTGGTACTGAAATAAGAGTTTTTTTTCCTTGTAGTCATAAAGAGTTACCAGATACCATGGCCGTGGTACTGAAATAAGTTTTTTTTCTTGTAGTCATAAAGAGTTACCAGATACCATGGCCGTGGTACTGAAATAAGAGTTTTTTTTCCTTGTAGTCATAAAGAGTTACCAGATACCATGGCCGTGGTACTGAAATAAGAGTTTTTTTTCCTTGTAGTCATAAAGAGTTACCAGATACCATGGCCGTGGTACTGAAATAAGAGTTTTTTTCTTGTAGTCATAAAGAGTTACCAGATACCATGGCCGTGGTACTGAAATAAGAGTTTTTTTTCTTGTAGTCATAAAGAGTTACCAGATACCATGGCCGTGGTACTGAAATAAGAGTTTTTTTTTTTTCTTGTAGTCATAAAGAGTTACCAGATACCATGGCCGTGGTACTGAAATAAGAGTTTTTTTTCTTGTAGTCATAAAGAGTTACCAGATACCATGGCCGTGGTACTGAAATAAGAGTTTTTTTTTCTTGTAGTCATAAAGAGTTACCAGATACCATGGCCGTGGTACTGAAATAAGAGTTTTTTTTTCTTGTAGTCATAAAGAGTTACCAGATACCATGGCCGTGGTACTGAAATAAGAGTTTTTTTTCTTGTAGTCATAAAGAGTTACCAGATACCATGGCCGTGGTACTGAAATAAGAGTTTTTTTTTCTTGTAGTCATAAAGAGTTACCAGATACCATGGCCGTGGTACTGAAATAAGAGTTTTTTTTTCTTGTAGTCATAAAGAGTTACCAGATACCATGGCCGTGGTACTGAAATAAGAGTTTTTTTTTCTTGTAGTCATAAAGAGTTACCAGATACCATGGCCGTGGTACTGAAATAAGAGTTTTTTTCTTGTAGTCATAAAGAGTTACCAGATACCATGGCCGTGGTACTGAAATAAGAGTTTTTTTTCTTGTAGTCATAAAGAGTTACCAGATACCATGGCCGTGGTACTGAAATAAGAGTTTTTTTTCTTGTAGTCATAAAGAGTTACCAGATACCATGGCCGTGGTACTGAAATAAGAGTTTTTTTTTCCTTGTAGTCATAAAGAGTTACCAGATACCATGGCCGTGGTACTGAAATAAGAGTTTTTTTTCTTGTAGTCATAAAGAGTTACCAGATACCATGGCCGTGGTACTGAAATAAGAGTTTTTTTCTTGTAGTCATAAAGAGTTACCAGATACCATGGCCGTGGTACTGAAATAAGAGTTTTTTTTTCTTGTAGTCATAAAGAGTTACCAGATACCATGGCCGTGGTACTGAAATAAGAGTTTTTTTTCTTGTAGTCATAAAGAGTTACCAGATACCATGGCCGTGGTACTGAAATAAGAGTTTTTTTTTCTTGTAGTCATAAAGAGTTACCAGATACCATGGCCGTGGTACTGAAATAAGAGTTTTTTTTCTTGTAGTCATAAAGAGTTACCAGATACCATGGCCGTGGTACTGAAATAAGAGTTTTTTTTCTTGTAGTCATAAAGAGTTACCAGATACCATGGCCGTGGTACTGAAATAAGAGTTTTTTTTTCTTGTAGCCGTAAAGAGTTACCAGATACCATGGCCGTGGTACTGAAATAAGAGTTTTTTTTCTTGTAGTCATAAAGAGTTACCAGATACCATGGCCGTGGTACTGAAAAAGAGTTTTTTTTTCTTGTAGCCGTAAAGAGTTACCAGATACCATGGCCGTGGTACTGAAATAAGAGTTTTTTTTTCTTGTAGCCGTAAAGAGTTACCAGATACCATGGCCGTGGTACTGAAAAAGAGTTTTTTTTTCTTGTAGTCATAAAGAGTTACCAGATACCATGGCCGTGGTACTGAAATAAGTTTTTTTTTTCTTGTAGTCATAAAGAGTTACCAGATACCATGGCCGTGGTACTGAAATAAGAGTTTTTTTTTTCTTGTAGTCATACAGAGTTACCAGATACCATGGCCGTGGTACTGAAATAAGTTTTTTTTTTCTTGTAGTCATAAAGAGTTACCAGATACCATGGCCGTGGTACTGAAATAAGAGTTTTTTTTTTCTTGTAGTCATAAAGAGTTACCAGATACCATGGCCGTGGTACTGAAATAAGTTTTTTTTTTCTTGTAGTCATAAAGAGTTACCAGATACCATGGCCGTGGTACGTAAATAAGAGGTTTTTTTTCTTGTAGCCGTAAGGAGTTACCAGATACCATGGCCGTGGTACTGAAATAAGAGTTTTTTTTCTTGTAGTCATAAAGAGTTACCAGATACCATGGCCGTGGTACTGAAATAAGAGTTTTTTTCTTGTAGTCATAAAGAGTTACCAGATACCATGGCCGTGGTACTGAAATAAGATTTTTTTTCTTGTAGTCATAAAGAGTTACCAGATACCATGGCCGTGGTACTGAAATAAGAGTTTTTTTTTCTTGTAGTCATAAAGAGTTACCAGATACCATGGCCGTGGTACTGAAATAAGAGGTTTTTTTTCTTGTAGTCAGAAAGAGTTACCAGATACCATGGCCGTGGTACTGAAATAAGAGTTTTTTTTGTAGTCATAAAGAGTTACCAGATACCATGGCCGTGGTACTGAAATAAGAGTTTTTTTTCTTGTAGTCATAAAGAGTTACCAGATACCATGGCCGTGGTACTGAAATAAGAGTTTTTTTCTTGTAGTCATAAAGAGTTACCAGATACCATGGCCGTGGTACTGAAATAAGAGTTTTTTTTCTTGTAGTCATAAAGAGTTACCAGATACCATGGCCGTGGTACTGAAATAAGAGTTTTTTTTTCTTGTAGTCATAAAGAGTTACCAGATACCATGGCCGTGGTACTGAAATAGTTTTTTTTTTCTTGTAGCCGTAAGGAGTTACCAGATACCATGGCCGTGGTACTGGAATAAGTTTTTTTTTCTTGTAGTCATAAAGAGTTACCAGATACCATGGCCGTGGTACTGAAATAAGAGTTTTTTTTCTTGTAGTCATAAAGAGTTACCAGATACCATGGCCGTGGTACTGAAATAAGAGTTTTTTTTTCTTGTAGTCATGAAGAGTTACCAGATACCATGGCCGTGGTACTGAAATAAGAGTTTTTTTTCTTGTAGTCATAAAGAGTTACCAGATACCATGGCCGTGGTACTGAAATAAGAGTTTTTTTTTCTTGTAGTCATAAAGAGTTACCAGATACCATGGCCGTGGTACTGAAATAAGAGTTTTTTTTTCTTGTAGTCATAAAGAGTTACCAGATACCATGGCCGTGGTACTGAAATAAGAGTTTTTTTTTTCTTGTAGTCATAAAGAGTTACCAGATACCATGGCCGTGGTACTGAAATAAGTTTTTTTTCTTGTAGTCATAAAGAGTTACCAGATACCATGGCCGTGGTACTGAAATAAGAGTTTTTTTTTCTTGTAGTCATAAAGAGTTACCAGATACCATGGCCGTGGTACTGAAATAAGAGTTTTTTTCTTGTAGTCATAAAGAGTTACCAGATACCATGGCCGTGGTACTGAAATAAGAGTTTTTTTTTCTTGTAGTCATAAAGAGTTACCAGATACCATGGCCGTGGTACTGAAATAAGAGTTTTTTTCCTTGTAGCCGTAAAGAGTTACCAGATACCATGGCCGTGGTACTGAAATAAGAGTTTTATTTTTTCTTGTAGTCATAAAGAGTTACCAGATACCATGGCCGTGGTACTGAAATTAGAGTTTTTTTTCTTGTAGTCATAAAGAGTTACCAGATACCATGGCCGTGGTACTGAACTAAGTTTTTTTTTTCTTGTAGCCGTAAGGAGTTACCAGATACCATGGCCGTGGTACTGAAATAAGATTTTTTTTTTCTTGTAGTCATAAAGAGTTACCAGATACCATGGCCGTGGTACTGAAATAAGAGTTTTTTTTTCTTGTAGTCATAAAGAGTTACCAGATACCATGGCCGTGGTACTGAAATAAGAGTTTTTTTTTCTTGTAGTCATAAAGAGTTACCAGATACCATGGCCGTGGTACTGAAATAAGAGTTTTTTTTCTTGTAGTCATAAAGAGTTACCAGATACCATGGCCGTGGTACTGAAATAAGAGTTTTTTTTCTTGTAGTCATAAAGAGTTACCAGATACCATGGCCGTGGTACTGAAATAAGAGTTTTTTTTTCTTGTAGTCATAAAGAGTTACCAGATACCATGGCCGTGGTACTGAAATAAGAGTTTTTTTTTCTTGTAGCCGTAAGGAGTTACCAGATACCATGGCCGGTGCCACGTCGTGATTAATATGATAGTAAGAAGTCATAAGGAGTTACCAGATACCATGGCCGGTACCACGTCGTGATAAATATGCTAAAAAGAAAGAAAAAAAGATGCATCTTAGGCGTGACTCTTGTTTAATGCGTTATTTTGACAGATGTTGATGTATCTATATTTGTGCGTGTGTAAACAGATAAATAAATAAATCTACATATGATTTATGAGTATATGTCTATATATACACATGCATCTATATGTTTGTACGTATGTTAACAGATAAATAGAGAAACGTACGTATATATGATTTATGCGTATATTATATATACACACACATCTATATGTTTGCACGTATGTAGACAGACAAATAAATAAATCTACATATATATGATTTATAAGTACATGTCTATATATACACACACGTTTGTATGTTTGCACGTATGTAAACAGATAAATAAATCTACATATATATGATTTATGATTATATGTCTATATATACACACACATCTGTATGTTTGAACGTATGTTCACAGATAAATAAATAAACCTACGTATATATGATTTATGAGTATATGTCTATATATACACACATTATGTTTGTACGTGTGTAAACAGATAGATAAATAAATCTACATATATATGATTTATGAGTATATGTCTATATATACACACACATCTGTATGTTTGAACGTATGTTAACAGATAAAAAAATCTACGTATATATGATTTATGAGAA
>NC_091562.1:3157828-3160328 GCF_042767895.1 Penaeus vannamei
CACACAAACAAACACACAGACACACACAAACACAAACACACACACACAAGCAAACACACACACACACACATACAAACCGTTACTACACGAATTTAAACACACACACACACACACAAGCAAACACACAAACACACACAAACCCGTACTACACGAAATTACCACGCACATATCGAGCTAAATTTCTCCTCCTACCCCAAAAGAGCACACACCTCGTAGTCAAATCAGACGTAATGACTTAGAGCCAAGGAAGTCTCTCCAAGGCTTTCGAACGCGCGATCCCCCTCGAAGATTTATGCGCAGAGGGAATCCAACCCTGCCGCGTGGAGCAGATCCTCTCTATAAGGTATGCAATGCAGATCACAAGCGATCCGATCGGCTTCGCTGCACTTCATTTGCCTGCAGCTTGGAAATTCACTTCCTTATGAATCTACGTTTATTCAAATTCTCGGAACTTTTAGATATGAATGTTTGTGACGTTGCAGGTTAAGTTTTTTTTAAAGATTTTTTTTTGTTCTTAACTTTCATTATTGGATATTTTTAACTTTCATTATTAGTGATATTTTTAACTTTCATTATTGGTGATATTTTCCTTTATACGAAGGTCGTCTTATATCGATTTTGTGCTAATAATGTGTTTAGTTAATCAGTTATTCTTTATATATATCTATTTAAGTGAATTCCATTGTGATTTATGAAAGAAATTGAAACAGAAGTAAGTTAGTAGTGTAAATATATGCATGAATTGTATACATTTAACTGACATTATAATTGTATACATTATAACTAACAGCTAAGTGCTTTGTCGCAGATAAGTAAATGGTGGAAAAATATACATTAGATTACAAAAATATGTAGTAGGTTAAGTTAAAATGAATAATAAAATGTAGAAGAAGCTCATACATAAGAAAACATACATATGTCGAGATTAATAGGGAAAGATGAATGAAAGAATTTGTCATTGGATATTTGTATCAGTCGATAGAACACACACACACACAGACGCACACACACACACACACACACACACACACGCCCACACACACACACACACACACACACGCCCACACACACACACACACGCACACACACACACACACACACACACATAGTAACAACTAATGGAAATATATCATACACAGATGAACACGCAATAACTTTATTACAGATCAGTAAACACACAAAGTACATTTCTCATTATTTCAGTGAACATGCAAAATCATACATCACTTTAGTAGACATAAAAATACCATACATTACATCGAAAAATACACAAAATATATCCCGCATTAAGGAGAAAACACACGAAGTATATTAAACATCGCACTAACAAACCCACAAAATATATCATACAGCAGCCAGAAAACATACAAAGTATATCATAAATCACGTCGATAAATCTGCAAAATATATCATATGTCTATCAGAAAACAAGCACAGTATATCATACATCTCGTCAATACACCCACAGAATATATCATACACCAGTCAACAAACGCACAAAGTGTTATACAACCCGTCAACAAACGCACAAAATGTTAAAACCGTCAACAAACGCACAAAATGTCATACAACTCGTCAACAAACGCACAAAGTGTTATTCAACCCATCAACAAACGCACAAAATGTCATACAACCCGTCAACAAACGCACAAAGTGTTATTCAACCCATCAACAAACGCACAAAATGTCCTACAACCCATCAACAAACGCACAAAACATATACCACAAACCATCAACACCAATCACACACGCACACAATACCTCCCTCTCCCCCCCTTCCCTCCTCCTCCTCCCCCTCCCCCTCCTTATACTTATATTATTATATTATTATTATATACTTATATTATTATATTATTATATATACTTATATTATCATATTATTATATTATATATACTTATATTATTATATTATTTATACTTATATTATTATATATACTTATACTTATATTATTACATTATTATATATACTTATACTTATATTATTATATTATTATATATACTTATACTTATATTATTACATTATTAAATCATTTATATATACTTATACTTATATTATTATATTATTATATATACTTATACTTATATTATTATATATACTTATACTTATATTATTATATTATTATATATACTTATACTTATATTATTATATATACTTATACTTATATCATTATATTATTATATATACTTATACTTATATTATTATATTATTATATATACTTATACTTATATTATTATATTATTTATATATACTTATACTTATATTATTATATTATTTATATATACTTATACTTATATTATTACATTATTACATTATTTATATATACTTATACTTACATTATTATATTATTATATTATTTATATATACTTATACTTATATTATTATATCATTATATTATTTATATATACTTATACTTATATTATTACATTATTATATTATTTATATATACTTATACTTATATTATTATATTATTATATATACGACCTTCCCGCCAAAACATAC
>NC_091562.1:3167828-3170328 GCF_042767895.1 Penaeus vannamei
GTATGGGTCCTGAACAAACACTGATTGAAATTTCTCATTAAGGATTTCCCACATTTCCCACTCATTATTATAAAAAAAATAGTGCTGATTTGATCTTTACTTTCAGATTTCCTATTTATGTAGTTAAAGAAGAGCTTTGGTTGACTTCAGGGCTCTCACAAGCAGAAATAAACATTACCTTAGATGTTGTCGATTTTTACCCTAGATGTTAGCAATTTACCTTACAACTGTTGGAGCATATCCCTGAAAATTACCTTATTTTTTTGTTGAAAATATGATTACATCTTAACAAAAGTGCACTTTCTTATTTCACAATACTTTTAATGACGATTGCACAACTGAGCAGGTCTAGTTTTTCTTTAATAGACCTGATAGGCTACATCACAACTTTAGTATAAATGGAATCATTAAGAAAATTAATGCCCTTTCCTTCTTCAACATAAATAATATTTATCTTTACAAAATAGAAAAAAATCAATTACTAACTGACAGTAAAACCGTCCAAAGAGTTATCACACTAGATCATCAATAATACTTATCTTTACAAAACACATAAAAAACATATTTTCAAATACTAACTGAAAATAATTGAAAGTTATCACCCTAGATCATCAATGATATCATTACAAAATACAATATGTTGGAATTACCTTAAAAATTGCATTGCCTTAAACGTTACCTTAAAAGTACTTGATTAACCTCAAACTAGGTAATTACCTTGAAAGTGAGAGCCCTGGTTGACTTGTACATTTGTTGATTATATCCTGTTCAAAGTCTAATTTAGTCTCCCAGATGGTCTGAGTGTACTCATTTCTTCCTACTTTTCTCTCGGTTTCTTTTGTTTTTCAATGAACTATTTTTAACCATTTCTTGTTTCATTTCGGAGTCGATATATATTTTTTTACTTTTTTTTTATATATAGAATTCGAAAAAAATGAACATTGCACAAGGTTCTCATCGCGTAGAAGTGTTTCCCAGTTGATACCATCATACCATCAAAAAATTCTTAAGTCTTCTATAATCATCTTTCTGGTAATCGTACTTTTCCTTTCTTCCCTTACTTACGATGAGTTTTCCTGTAACATACAGTATTTTCGTTTAATCACTACATGGTCGCTTTTTTTTTTTTTTTTAAAGGAGGACAGTACTCGGTATCCTTAATATCATATTAATGCCTTGTGAATATTAGGTGAAGCCCCCTTACCCGGGTATGATCTGTTACATTCTGGAAAAAGGCAATACTCTTTTATGACCTCTAGTAATTTAGCATTCCACGAAACTTCCCCAGTCAATTATGCCATTAAAGTCTCCTGTTACAAGAATTTCTTTTGCATTGGTTTCCGAAAGTTGTAGGATTTCTTCCGGGCTCTATAATGCCTCGAATTATTTTTTTTAGTAATTTTCTTGTGATCATACCGATACTTGAGGTGGCAAGTACACTGGTTATCATGAGTACCCCCTTTATTTCTACCTCAGTTCCACTATGGAGTCTTTTTTTATGTTTAACTCCTTTGTAATGATACCTTCCTTTGTTAATATTGCTACCCCTCCTTCATTTCAATTTGTTCTATCCTTTCTCCAAATATTATAGTCTCTGAGTCCTATTGTTACATCGTCTATAAAGAGATCCAGTTTGGATTATGTGATGCATATTACATCTGGTTTATCTGTTTCAGTTATTGTCTCTAGTTCTAGCAACTTCGAAGATAAATCATATATATTTGTATATAGTATTTCTATATAATTTTTCGTTATTCCTATTGGCTGCAAGACTAATGTTTGTCTGTCTCTACGTTTTGGTTATGATAGTGTATTTGCTTTGCTAAGAGACCTCTCACCCTCCAAATAAACAAGTTTTTTTTCCTCTTCAGTCCTTTGTTCATTCTTGTTCTTTACCTCTTCCATTTTTTTCTGCAGTGTCTCTTTCTATATCATCTTTGGTCATATTTTCTCTTCTCCAGATTTTCTCGTATTCCTCGTGGGTTTCCAGGACTTTGGCTTTCTTTATCATATCAGTCATCATTTGCTTATTCGAAAATTCGGGATTCATGGCCTTGAGAATGTTGACAATCAGTTTCTTGTCCTCGTTGTATCGTTCAATTCCATCTGCAGCTTTTCCTTCGTGTCCCAATATCACTATGTCCTTGTTTACATTAGCAAAATTAAAAATATTCCTTGTATGTTGACCAAGCTGTGACTTAAAATATTTTTTCTTTACCGTCTTTGAAAGCTGTGTCTTAATTCCTTCCTTTGTGATCTTTGTGTATGTGTGTGCATATACATATATATATATCTATATCTATCTATCTATCTATATACATACACATATCTTTTATATATATACATATCTTTTACACACACACACACACACACACACACATATATATATGTATATGTATATCTCTCTCTGTCTCTTTCTCTGTCTTTATGTCTGCCTCTCTTTTTCTCTCTGTCGGTCTCTCTCTCTCTTTGTTCATCTATGTAAGTCTCTCTCTCTCTC
>NC_091562.1:3177828-3180328 GCF_042767895.1 Penaeus vannamei
AATATATATATATATATATATATATACACACACAAATATATGCATATATTTGTATTCATATAGACATGTATATATATATATATATATATATATATATATATATATATATATATATATATATGTATATATATATATATATATATATATATATATATATATATATATATTAATACATACATATACACGCATATACATCTAATATATATATATATATATATATATATATATATATATATATATATATATATATATATATATATATATATATATATATATATACATACATATACACGCATATACGTATATATATATATATATATATATATATATATATATATATATATATATATATATATATATACATATATATATAATATGTATATATATATTATATATATGTATATATGATATGCATATATTATATATATATGCATATATATATATATATATATACATACATATATACATATATATATATACATATATATACATATATATATATATATATATATATATATATATATATATATATATATATATGTGTGTGTGTGTGTGTGTGTGTGTGTGTGTGTATATGTATCTATTTATGCGTGTGCCTGTGTGAGTTTGTGTGCGTGAATCAATATTCCAATTCTTGGAGCGAGTTAACAGTGGATTTGAAATACATCGCACGTAACGTGAGTCAACAAACCATTTCTGTTCCTGGCCTTCTCTGAACCTGGTAGCCATAGCCTGTAATAATACACATTATCCGGCCATGCAAACACTTTCAGCTGGTCTTCAAGTCCATCGTAGTGTATAACGCATATATCTGAAGTGTTAAGCGTCATATCTCTAAATCATTGAGCAAAATATTGAAGTTCTACAGTGTGGAAAAGGTATGACATGAGAACGAATATCTTCACAATACAAGAGATGTATTTAACCGGTTTCGATTCGATCTTCGTCAGAAATGAATCGAAGCCGGTTAAATGCATCTCTGGTATTGTGAAAATATTCGTTCTCATTCATACCTTTTCTACATTTGTCAACATGAATACGGTTCGAAGTTCTACAGGCCTAAAGTACAATAAAAAAGGTCGGCCTTAGACTCAAAAAAATTTAGCACGCTCCCCTTAATTAACACGTAAAAAGATCCATCATTAAGCACACACACAAAAAGAGTGTGTATGTACGTATGTGTTTACATTAACAAGGTAATTACAGTTATTTAGGGAAACTACCCCCCTTCCCCTATTACTATTGTCAGATTCACATAAAAACACACACAAAATAAGATGCACTAATGAATAGAATTCCTGGAGCTGTGTCATAGATACATAAATAGACAAGCCGACATAATTAGATGGATAGATAAACAGGTAAATGAACGAATAAATGTATGTATATTCAAATTTAATATATATATATATGTATGTATGTATGTATGTATGTATGTATGTATGTATGTATGTATGTATGTATGTATGTATGTATGTATGTATGTATGTATGTATGTGTATATATATACGTACGTATATGCATACATACATACATATATGTATATATATATATATATATATATATATTTATTTATTTATTTATTTATTTATGTGTATGTGTGCATGTTTGTTTATACGTATTCCTTAAATTCATGTCCATAGAGTTGCTACATATTCCACCTTATTCAAATGACACCGTTACCAACAGTTCTATGAGGTGATTTTGTAGCCTTTCATCAACAATGCCAAACTACGGTGAATTAATTAATCAAATAAAAACAATACTAAAATGTTACACCATCAGCCAGATCCTATTTACTGTTGTATTCATTCAACATCTGATACAGCACATAGAAAAAAAATCTAACCCCTTTACAATGAACACCTCTAAATACACTACAGCTAATGAATAATGGTTGACATAATACACTGAATGAGAGGTAGATATAGACAGAGATGCTATAGACAAGACCAACGAATTGTTCTTGCAGGTGTTATTGTGGCGATAACATGAGTTGAATCATACAATCATTATTATTATTATTGTTATTAACTTTATCATTATTATTAATTATTGTTATTATTATTATCATTGTTATTATTGTTATCGTTTTTATATTGTTCATTGTTGTCATTATGGTTATTATTATTACTTTTGTTGATGTTGATGTTTACATTTTTTAATCAACATCATTATTGTTATGCCATTGTCATTATAATTGTCATTATTATTTCTTTAGTAATAATATTGATTGTAGTAGCATTACTACTACTACTCATATCGTTATCATAATGATTATTATTATTATCATTACTTTTATCATTATTTCATTATTATAACTATTATTATTATTTATATCATTATTATTACTATCATTGTTATTATTACTATCATGATGATTATTGTTTATATCTTCATTATTATAATTATGATTATTATTATCATTGTTATCATCATTATTACTATTACTATCATTATTATCATCATTTTTGTTATTATCACTATTCTTATTCTTCTT
>NC_091562.1:3215328-3220328 GCF_042767895.1 Penaeus vannamei
AACCGTGTATCAAAATAATGATTATACAAAAAAAAAGAAGAAAAAAGAAAAAAAGAAAAATAAGAGATAAAGCAGTGTATCAAAACTCTAATGATTATACAAGAAAAAGAAAAGAGAAGAAAAAAAGAAAAATAAGAGATACAACCGTGTATCAAAACTCTAATGATTACACAAAAAAAGAAAAGAAAAAGAAAAAAAGAAAAAATAAGAGATACAACCGTGTATCAAAATAATGATTATACAAAAAAAAGAAAAAAAAGAAAAATAACAGATACAACCGTGTATCAAAATAATAATTATACAAAAAAAAAGAAAAAAAAAAAAAATAAGAGATACAACCGTATATCAAAACTAATGATTATAAAAAAGAAAAGAAAAGAAAAGAAAAAAAAAGAAAAATAAGAGATACAACCGTGTATCAAAATAATGATTATACAAAAAAGAAAGAAAAGAAAAAGAAAAAAAGAAAAATAAGAGATACAATCGTGCTTATCAAAAGAAACTAATGATTATACAAAAAAAAAAAAAAAAAAAAAAAGAGATACAACCGTGTACTCCAAAACTCTAATGATTATACAAAAAAAAAGAAAAAAGAAAAATAGGAAAAAAAGAAAAATAAGAGATACAACCGTGTATCAAAACTCTAATGATTATACAAAAAAAAAGAAAAGAAAAAAAGAAAAATAAGAGATAAAACCGTGTATCAACACTAATGATTATACAAAAAAAGAAAAGAAAAAAAGAAAAAAAAGATAAATAAGAGATACAACCGCGTATCAAAACTCTAATGATTATACAAAAAAAAAAAAGAAAGAAAGAAAAAAAAGAAAAATAAGATACAACCATCAAAACTCTAATGATTATACAAAAAAAAGAAAAGAAAAGAAAAGAAAAAAAGAAAAATAAGAGATACAACCGTGTATCAAAACTAATGATTATACAAAAAAAAAAGAAAAAAGAAAAAAAAGAAAAATAAGAGATACAACCGTGTACCAAAACCGTAATGATTATACAAAAAAAAAAAAAAGAAATAAAAGAAAAAAAAAAAAGAAAAATAAGAGATACAACCGTGTACCAAAACTCTAATAATTATACAAAAAAAGAAGAGAAAAGAAAAGAAAAAAAGAAAAATAAGAGATACAAGCGCGTATAAAAACTCTAATGATTATACAAAAAAAAAGAAAAAAAAAGAAAAATAAGAGATACAACCGTGTACCAAAATTCTACTGATTATACAAAAAAAAAAAGAAAAAAGAAAAATAAGAAAAAAAGAAAAATAAGATACAACCATCAAAACTCTAATGATTATACAAAAAAAAAAGAAAAGAAAAGAAAGAAAAAGAAAAAAGAAAAATAAGAGATACAACCGTGTATCAAAACTAATGATTATACAAAAAAAAAAGAAAAAAAAAGAAAAAAAAGAAAAATAAGAGATACAACCGTGTACCAAAACTCTAATGATTATACAAAAAAAAAAAGAGAAAAGAAGGAAAGAAAGAAAGAAAAATAAGAGATACAACCGTGTATCAAAACTCTAATAATTATACAAAAAAAAAAGAAAAAAGAAAAAAAAGAAAAATAAGAGATACAACCGTGTATCAAAACTCTAATGATTATACAAAAAAGAAAAGGAAAAAAAAGAAAAATAAGAGATACAACCGTGTATCAAAACTCTAATGATTATACAAAAAAGAAAAGAAAAAAAAGAAAAATAAGAGATACAACCGTGTACCAAAACTCTAATAATTATACAAAAAAAGAAAAGAAAAAAGAAAAAAAGAAAAACAAGAAACCAGGGCATCTATTCTCATTAATACTTTCAAGAAGGTCGGTAACCTCTTCCTCCTTTGCCAAAAGTCTTTCAAATGCCACGCACCTCGAAGCTACTCCTTAAAGTTCCTCTATTCAAACGACTAAACCACCCTAACGACCCATTTCATGATGTAATTACCTCGTTATGTGGTTTCAGTGACACTGGCTCCGCCCACGAAGGCCCCACGGAGTCTCGACCGCCTCATCAGACCCGAGCTAGCTGTCAGTTCGGTACAGGATGCCCTCCCGCGGTCAAACTTTTGCCATTAAGTTCCGTAATTGAAATGACATGTGGGTCTGACTTCTCAATTATTACGCGATCCGATGTAGAGCTGTCAAAATCACGAGTCAAAGAGTATGATAGCGGGGGAGAACGGGGTGGGTGGGGTTGGGGGTGTGGTGGGGGTTGAGGGGGGTAAGGAGAGAGAGACTGGAGGTAGGCAGAGGGAGTGGAGAGAGAAGAGAGTAAAGAAGGGAAAGAAACAAGGAAGTACAGAGGAAGATATTAGAATGAAAAAAAATAAATGGACAGAGAGGGGAGTAGGAGAAGAAGGGGAAGAGTAAGGGGAGACAGAGAGATAGGGAGAGGGAGAGGGAGAGGAAGAGGAAGAGGAGGAAGAGGGAGAGTGAGAGTGAGAGAGAGTGAGCTAGAGAGAGAGAGTAAGAGTGAGTTAGAGAGAGAAAGAGAAAGAGAAAGAGAGAAGAGACAAAAAACAGAGAGAACAGAGATAGACACCGGGAGAAGGGAGGGAGGAACCAAGAAGTAAAGGAAGGAGAAATATAAAACAAAGAACGAGAGAACGATCGAACTAGAGTGAAAGAATAAGAAATAAACACGACATATCACTCATCCAAATACACAGACCGACAAAAACAGACGAACAAATAAACACACATCACTACAAACACAAGACACGTAGCCATACAACCCCCCCACCCTTCACATACTCCTCGCATCCACAAAGTAAACAAACAACTCGACGTATTTTTAGGGTACGAAAAGTTTGGCCGGTATATTATGGCTTCAGAAAACCCGAGGATGTAAGTTTGGCGAGAGAGCGAGAGAGGTTTATGATCGTCGAGATTGGCCTTGCATCTGAAACATTTTGATACAGGAGAGAGAGGCTGGGGGAAGGCGTGAGGGAATGTGTGGGGGGTGGGGGGGACTGGGTGGGTGGGAGATGCGGTGGAGGGAGGGAGGGGGGACTGGGTGGGGGGAGATGCGAAGCGCGGGGGTGGGGTGGGGGTGGTGGGGGGGTGGGAGGGGGGACTTGGTGGGGGGGAGATGCGAAGGGAGGGGGTGGTGGTGGGGGTGGTGGAGGGAGGGAGGGGGGACTTGGTGGGGGGAGATGCGAAGCGCGGGGGAGGGAGGGGGAACTGGGTGGAGGGAGGGACGGGGGACTGGGTGGGGGGGATGCGAAGGGAGGGGGAGGGGTGGGGGTGGTGGGGGGAGGAAGGGGCACTGGGTGGGGAGGGGGTGGTGAGGGGAGGGACGGGGAGAGAGAGACACGTCGTGACACGTTACAGTAGAGGGAACTCGATGGAGAGTTTGGGTGGATGATGTTATTTTTTTTCTCTTTGTTTATTTATTTATTTATCTATTTTTTCTTTAATTTTGGCTTGTTTCTTTTATTAGGATGATTTCTCTCTTTTTTTCTTTTTCTTTCTTTTTTGGTGTTTTCCCAGGTGATAGCTATGCATTTTTTTTTTGTTTATTTATTTATTTACTTATTTATCTTTTTTGGGGTAGGATTGTTTCTTTTATTAGATAATTTCTCTCTTTTTGTTTTTCTATCTTTTTTTGCTGTTTTCCCAGGTGATAGCTATGCATTTTTTTTCTTTTTGTTTATTTATTTATTTGTTTATCTATTCTAGGGTAGGTTTGTTTCTCTTAGGATAATTTTTTCTTTTTTTCTTTTTCTGTTGTTTTTTCTGGGAGATATTTATGCATTTATTCAGTGATTTATTTCTTTTCCTTTATTTTTTTTCTAAAGTGAGGAAAAAATCTTTATTTTTTTCTTTATTCATTCAGTAATACAATGGCATTCCTTTCTCTTCTTTCGACCTTTTCTTTTCATTATCTCTCTTTAGCAAGGAACGAATGAGGTAATAATGATTACATAAAAGATAAAATATAAGCTTAAATCGACGAATTATATAGATTTAGGAGAAAAAAGCTAATGTTCAAATACATGTCACAGTAGGCCTATATAAAGCCATATGGAATATAAATACCGCCATTAATAAACACGATCATAAAGGTAATTACGATAGTTATTAATAAAGATGAGAATTAATGACACTAAATACAACGAAAAGGAATAAAAAACGCGAAGATGATGGTGAAAATGACCAAAGAGACAACAAAGTAAAACCACGAAACAAAACCACGAGAATAATCCCTCCAATCCAAGAATTTCAGTCTGTATATAAACGAAACACCAATAGAACGAAAAGGGATAAAGAACACGAAGATGATGACGATGATAAAGACCAAAGAGAGAAACATGAAGATGATGACGGTAATAAAAACAAAGACACACACACACACAAAAAAAAAATCCACGAAGCCAAACCACGATATTAATCCCTCCATCAAAAGAATTTCACTCTGTATATATGTGAATCACCAGTTCAACGAAAAGGGATAAAGAACACGATGATGATGGTGAAAATGACCAAAGAGACAACGAAGTAAAACCACGAAGCAAAACCACGATAACAATCCCTCCAATCCAAGAATTTCAGTCTGTATATAGACGAAACACCAGTTCAACGAAAATGGATAAAGAACACGATGATGATGACGATAATAAAGACCAAAGAGAGAAACACGACGATGATGACAGTGATAAAAACAAAGACCAAACAAAATCCACGAAGCCAAACCACTATATTAATCCCTCCATCCCAAGAATTTCACTCTGTATGTGTGAATCACCAGTACAGCGAAAAGGGATAAAGAACACGAAGATGATGGTGAAAATGACCAAAGAGACAACGAAGCAACACCACGGAGAAAAACTACGGTAACAATCCCTCCAATCCAAGAATTTCACTCTGTATATAGACGAAACACCAAAAGATGAAAATGGATAAAGAACACGAAGATGACGATGATAAGACCAAAGAGAGAAACACGACGATGATGACTGATAAAAACAAAGACAAACAAAATCCACGGAGCC
>NC_091562.1:3225328-3230328 GCF_042767895.1 Penaeus vannamei
ATCATCGTTATTATTTAAAAAAAAATCTTCACCGATCAGACACCTTCTTACATATTATTATATTATTATAATATTATAAATTAGTTCTATTATCATTTTTTGTTATTGTCATTTTTATCATCGTTATTATTTTAAAAAATCTTCACCGATCAGACACCTTCTTACATATTATTATATTATTATTATAATATTATAATATTACATATTAGTTCTATTATCATTTTTGTTATTGTCATTTTTATCATCGTTATTATTAAAAATTCTTTACTGTTCAGACACCTTCTTACATATTATTATATTATTATTATAATATTATATATTAGTCCTATTATCATTTTTGTTATTGTCATTTTTATCATCGTTATTATTTAAAAAAATCTTCACCGATCAGACACCTTCTTACATATTATTATATTATTATTATAATATTATACATTAGTTCTATTATCATTTTTGTTATTGTCATTTTTATCATCGTAATTATTTAAAAAAATCTTCACCGATTAGACACCTTCTTACATATTATTATATTATTATTATAATATTACATATTAGTTCTATTATCATTTTTGTTATTGTCATTTTTATCATCATTATTATTAAAAATTCTTTACTGTTCAGCCAACTTCTTACATATATTAGATCTTTGCTCCCGGTAGGTGAGTTATTAGGAATTTTTTTATTAGATTAAAAAAATCATTTTTTATATCTATATCTACATGAACATTTACATGAATTGCATAAGTATTAGAAACATAATTACAGTAGTGTTTTTATGTACCTGTAATTAGTTATATTTTCCCCTCGTATGATAATCTGCAAAAAAAAAAGAAAAGAAAAAAAAGATAAATGTCAAAGGAGGTATAGATTGTATCAAGTATTTTGAGAATAAGTTTAAAAATAAATGCCAGTCCTTAATTACTACTTTTGTGACGTCATCTGTTCCATCTTCTCTATTAACTCCGTGATGCCGATTCGCAATTTGGTGCAGAGTTATTCCCCAAAAGATTATGCAACACCACGAAGACCTCACTTTTCTATTAGCATCTCTTTCGGTAATTATCGGTTTTCGATAACTGCAATCGTATAGTAGCTGAATCTAGTACCGATTACGGGTGCTTTCTAGAATAAAAGTTGTAAGTAGAAATCGTATATTGCCAATTGCAGAGAATGTCAAGGGAGGGTGCATTTCGTATCCAAAAAAAAAAAAAAAAAAAAAAAAAAAAAAAAAAAAAAAAATAAAAATAAAAACTCTTGTACTCTCCTCCTCCTCGTGGGAATTGATCAGTTTTCGGCAATCTTATTTTTTCGTCTCGAATCAAGTTTTCCAGAAAGGAAATGAATCACTCACAGTATTATTATTACCGCCTGAAGTTGACTTTAAATAGACCCTAAAACTTCCCAAAATGCAGAACTACATTTTTAAAACATTATAATTCTTTCATATGTAGTGCCATACAACTTTAACTAATAACGATACATTTACATAAAAAACATTCAATTTCAGTTCCATAATATAACCTAAATTAATAATTCATTCGTGTTTCGTCATTTTAAACCTCCATATATAATCCATTTTTAAGGGAGGGTGCATTTCGTATTAAAAAAGAAAAAAAAGAAAAGAAAGAAAAAAAAAGATCTTGTACTCTCCTCCTCCTCGTGGGAATTGATCAGTTTTCGGCATTCATATTTTTTCGTCTCGAATCAAAAGTTTTTACGTAAGTTTTCCAAAAAGGAAATGAATCACTCTTACAGTATTATTATTACCGCCTGAAGTTGACTTTGACCCTAAAACTTCCCAAACTGCAGAACTACATTGCTAAAACACGTTATAATTCTTTCATATGTAGTGTCATACAACTTTAACCAATAACAATACATATGCATAAAAAAAAATCAATTTCAGTTCCATAATATAACCTAAATTATAAAGTCATTCGTGTTTCATATGTCCGTTCATTCGTACAATTACATTCACATTTCAAACCTTCCATATATAATCTATTTTTACTCAAAGTTCCTTAATTTGGTGTAAATCTGGAATCATATTGAGTTTGACGGCGGACTTGAAGTTATTTTTATTAACACACAAAAGACACTCGTTCTAAAATTCTAATCTTACTCTGTGATTATCAGTATTGTTATCATTTTGTTCAGTATTGTTATTAATAGTGTTACTAATATTGTCATTGATATTATCATCATTGTTATTTTTATTTATGATGATAATATTTATGATAATCATTATCATTCTTCTTCTTCTTATTATTATTGTTATTATTATTATCATTATCATTATCATTATTATTATTATTATTGTTATTATTATTATTATTTTATAATTATTATTATTATTATTATTATTATTATTATTATTGTTATTATTATTATTATTTTATTATTATTATTATTATTATTATTATTATTATTATTATTGTTGTTATTATTATTATTATTATTATTATTATTATTATTATTATTATTATTATTATTATTATTATTATTATTATTATTATTATTATTATTATTATTGCTATCATTATTATTACTATTATTATTATTATTATTATTATCATTATTATTATTATTATCATTGCTATCATTATTATTATTATTATCATTATTATCATTATTATTATTATTGTTATTATTATTAATATTATTATCATCATTATTATTATTATTATCATTATCATCATTATTATCATTAATATTATCATTGATAAGATTAATATTCTTGACGTCATCATTATTATCCTCTTCATCATTTTTTTATCATTATCATTATCGTTATTAATAATATTTCTATTATTACGACTACTATTACCATTCTTCTTTTAGTTAATAATCAGATCATAACTTTGTAGAAATTTATTAGATACACGAAGAAAGAGGGGAGAAGAAAGAGAAGAGAAGAAAGAGAGGAGAAGAAAGAGAGGAGAAGAAAGAGAGGAGAAGAAAGAGAAGAGAAGAAAGAGAAGAGAAGAAAGAGAAGAGAAGAGAGAGAGGAGAAGAAAGAGGGGAGAAGAAAGAGAAGAGAAGAAAGAGAGGAGAAGAAAGAGAGGAGAAGAAAGAGAGGAGAAGAAAGAGAGGAGAAGAAAGAGAGGAGAAGAAAGAGAGGAGAAGAAAGAGAGGAGAAGAGAGAGAGGAGAAGAAAGAGAGGAGAAGAGAGAGAAGAGAAGAAAGAGAGGAGAAGGGGGATGGAAGATAGCACCGAGGGGAAACGAGGGGTCCTTAAGGAGTATGAGGAGATGGATAAGGGAAAAAAGGGGTCCTTAAGGAGTATGAGGGGAGGGATAAGGGGAAAGGAAGACGAGCTCAGAGAAAGAGAAAAAGGGAGATGAATGAGAAAGAGATGGAGATAAAGGAGCGAAGGAGATGGAGGGGGAGGAGGAGGGGAGGGGGAGACGGGGGAGGGGGAAGGGAGGAGGAGGGGAGGGCTAGGGGGAGGGGGAATGCTAGGGGGAGGAAAATGGGAGGGGGAGGGCTAGGGGGAGGGGGAGAAGGGGGAAGGGGGAGGGGGAGGGTGGGGAAAGAAAGAGAGAGAGACTGAGAGAGAGAGACAGACAGACAGACAGATACAGAGAGAGAGAAAGAGAGAGAAAAAGAAAGAGTGAAAGACAGACAGATAGAGAGAAAGAGAGAACCCCCAAACGAAGGAATTTCTATTTCCCACTCATCAAAACGCCGACCTGGAATCCCTCCCGAACTTCCTATCTGGCGAAGATTCATCATCTTAAAATTTGAACTGCTCCCTCGGGAAAATTAGCACTCCGGAGCTGCTCAATTTGATTGCTTTTAGCCCATAAATAGAGAACTTCCAGCAAAAAAAAGTTTCTCTGCATATTAATTATCATTTTGGAAAAAGAATATAAAACTTTTATCTTCTATAAAAAGCAGGTGACGCGGCCTCATCAAATCCTTTTCTATCTAAAGGGTTAATTACGTACATAATACGTACATACATATATATATGTACATATATGTATATATATGTATATATATGTATATATATATATATATATATATATATATATATATATATATATATATATATATATGTGTGTGTGTGTGTGTGTGTGTGTGTGTGTGTGTGTGTGTATATATATATATATATATATATATATATATATATATATATATATATATATATATATGTATATATGTATATATGTATATATGTGTATATATCTATATCTATATCTATCTATCAATCTATCTATCTATCTATCTATCTATCTATCTATCTATCTATCTATCTATCTATCTATCTATCTATCTATCTATCTATCTATCTATCTATGTACATATATTCATATAGATAGACAGAGAGATAGAGAGAGAGGGGGGAAAAGAAAGAGAAAAACGTATACACATACGTATATAAACACTTTTTTTTCTCTTCCTGCGTTCCTTTCATCATTCTTTGCCTTCACAGGATTTAAAAATTTATTACTTTTCCTTTTGATTAAAACACTGAAATTATCCACGCTCCCGCTCTCATTTCACATCGGTCACAAATTTATTCAATTTATTCAAAATCGTCGTATTTCGTTCCCTTTCCCCCTTCTGTGATTTAGCGTTTCCTATCTCTTTACTTTTATCTTTTCTCCCCCGCTTTTAATTTCTCCTGCTTTCACTGTTTCATTAAATCGTATCTTTCACTCTTTGCACATTTTACCTCTACCATTTTCCCATACTGTCCCCATGTGTGTTTTTCTTTATTCATTTTTTTCGTTTTGAAGTCTTTTTGAAGTGTTCTGGAAAACCGTGTTTTATTCGTTTGTTATTTTCATCAAAATCACATCTTTATCATCATCATTGTCATTATTATTAGGATCATCATCATCGTCATAATCATCATCATCATCATTATTCTTATCATCTTTACTATCATCACCATGTATAATCATCATTATCATCACCATTATCACTATCACCATCATCACCACCACCACCATCCTTATCATCATCATCATCACCATCCTTATCATCATCAT
>NC_091562.1:3242828-3245328 GCF_042767895.1 Penaeus vannamei
GTGCTTAAGTCGCAACTACTGTCACATGGCCACTGTTTACATCAGTCCGTTGGAGACTTTTAACCTGTGTGACAACATTCCTGAACCGTTCTGATTCCTTCCTACTCCGTGTGATTTCCATATATACAAATGCCACTTATGATGTCAAAAAGCATGTAGGTGTTACTAATTAACAATTATATTATTTAACAAATTTACTTAATATTACTTAATATTATTATTACTTATTATTACTTGATATTACTTAACAAATTTTCAAACACTCATCTATCTCCTTTGTTATTCATATCTCCCAGGCTATAAGGTCCCACTACCTGTTCATCTCTGTTCAACTTTGGCTCTGAGATCACCCATAACTATGTTCATTTCGAGCCTCATACAGTGTTTGAACACATAGTCAATACCCTCATAAAACTCCTCAGTGTCTTCATCATCAGCATCTACTGTAGGTACATACACACCCGCATGACCTTGATACCCAGTGGGATTCCTCGCAAATCCGCCAAAACCTAATACTGTCCAGAAATCCTGAGGACAAGCCACTGCAAATTCTCATAAACTTTCTCTTCGTGAATAAAAATATTTGCTCTCGTATTTTAGTTCTCCATTTCCTGTGCTTCTCGCTTTACTGGATCATGAAACGCGAACGTCTATTCTCTTCCTATCATGGTGCACACCTGTCAGTTTCCCGGCCTGTTACGCTGCTCTTATATATATATATATATATATATATATATATATATATATATATATATATATATATATATATTTATATGTGTGTGTGTGTGTGTGTGTGTGTGTGTGTGTGTAGATATATGCACAAATGCTTTGCATATCTACTTATCTGTCTGTGTATCTATTTATTTATGTATTTATCTATCCATGTATCTATGTATCTATATCTACACACACACATGCACATACAAATACAAACATACACACACACACACACACACACACACACACACACACACACACACACACACACACACACACATAAATATATTATATATATATATATATATATAATATATATATATATATATATATGTGTGTGTGTGTGTGTGTGTGTGTGTGTGTGTGTGTGTGTGTGTGTGTGTGTGTGTGTATTATATATATATAAAATATATATATATATGTATATATATATATAACATACATATGTACATATATATACATATATTTATATGTATATATATGTATGTATATATATATGTATGTATGTATATATATATATATATACATATTTATATGTATATATATATAAATTTAAATTATATGTATTTATATGCAAATTATATACACACACACACACACACATATAAATGCTGTCAATATTTACATATCAATCTACATTGATGTACGTATCAAACTATATATCAACCGTGTCCGTCTGTCTAGATATCTATCTGTCTGCCAAATATCATCAAATTCCGTGTCGGAGGAAACCGGATTGGAGAAGCTCGGTGAGAACTTCGTGATTTCATTATTCGGACAACTGTTTTTTTTCATTATTCGGACAACTGTTTTTTCATTATTCGGACAACTGTTTTTTTCATTATTCGGACAACTGGTTTTGGAAGCAAGAGTTTCCAAATTATCCGGATGAAAAATGACCCGACTCCGACCGTGAGAGATGGAAGCCGAAAAGACTTATCAACATAATGAATAGTTCGGATCAAGGGATGAAGAAGCGTGTACGTGATGGATGTGATGAATGAGGAATAGAAGCAGAATGAGGTTCTGCTGCTGGACGGGCATTTGTACTCATGAACGAGTGTTGTTATTATCATTGTTATTGTTATCTTCACTGCTGTTATTGTTATCTTCATTGCTGTTATTGTTATCTTCTTTGCTGTTATTGGTATCTTCATTGCTGTTATTGTTATCTTCAGTACTTAAGCTGGAAAAAAAGTTTTAAATATTTGCCTGCAACAGTGAGGGTTCGAATCCCTATCGGAGAGGCAATTTATTCATCAATATCAATACGGTAATTATTTTCCATCTCTCAACTATAACCATAATAACCATTTCATCACACAACCGACTCGGAACTCTCTCCCCAAAGAGCGAATGGAAACGCAGAATAACTAACTTATCGGACAAAACCTGGACGAGTGTGGAAATAAATCTTTTTCAAGTCTGTCTGACAACACTGCTTTTCCCCTGACGATCAGCCTGAGGGCAGAATAAACAGACCCAAACAGAATGTGATTCAGGGTTTTATCAGGACACTGTCCTGCAAATACTGAAATGCCGAATGAAAATAAGTATTACTCGTTCCTCAGTCCTGTAGTCGACAGGTAGTAACGTAATATATATATATATATATATATATATACATATATATATATATATATATATATATATATATATATATATATATATATATATATATATATATATTTACTTCTATACAAACACACACTAACATAATTGTGTGTGTATGTGTGCGTGTTTTATATATACAGATACATATACACAATTGTGCATATAAACG
>NC_091562.1:3247828-3250328 GCF_042767895.1 Penaeus vannamei
GTGTGTGTGTGTGTGTGTGTGTGTGTGTGTGTGTGTGTGTGTGTGTGTGTGTGTGTGTGTGTGTGTGTGTGCGTATGCGTGTGCGTGAGCGTGTGTGTGTGTGTATACACACATACATACATACATATATATATATATATATATATATATATATATATATATATATATATATATTTATTTATATTTATATATATGTATACACGCACACACACACATATGTACATGATGTAAATATTATAAATATATGAAACTATCAATATGCAAACCAGCAGAAAATTATAGCAGAAACATACAGGAACATATTTATAAATTTACACACTCAAAAACACACAAAGACACAACACACTCACTAGCTTTCCCTTAAATTCACGAGGAACAGAAGTAATACCGGCAATACGAAATGACATCCAGTATGTGTCGGTCTACAGAAAATCCTCTTGATATTATCTTCTACTGTATATTTATTCCTCTATTATCACCACCACAACACGGACGAAGATTGAAATTGATAAATGGGTTGAGCCACGTCAGACATGTCAGGTGGTCTAATCATTGATTCATTGCAGCATGTGTTTATCCATCATCATGTAGGTTTAAATTTGGTGGATTGAGAGCACAATCCAGATAGCTGATTATGACTTGCTTTTCAATTGCTTCTGTTGTCGGTGGACGTACTCTCGATGCTGAGTTTAGCTTCTTTTCAGACATTTTATTATACTAAACCACATATCGAAGAGATATGGTGTTCTCTACGAGTGAATTCCACAACAAGCAGCAATGAATTCGGAGGCTTCACAAACCACACCAAGAATTTGTTCTTCAATGTTGCCCAAGTTGTTAAAAGCTTCTATTTGTCTTTTCTTAAGAATCTCGAACAATGTACCTTTACCGTGTCACTTCCGGAAAGAGCACGAACAGGTAAAAGATCTCCAAGTGTCACAATGCGTCTCCACATTTGCCTTGATATCAACACTTGATCTCGTCACACTGGCACTTCTCATCACCAAGTTACAACCAAGCTGTCTTTCCACGTTAAAACGAGCACAATGAAACAATCACGTGTCATCTGCAATAATACTGATAGTCTTCCTTCCGTCTCAGCCACATAAATCTGTTGAGATGATTAAATCGGCGACCTCACGTGTACTGCAAAGACCTGGAATCTCTGCCATGACATACCTCTATTGATGTTGGCTCTGCTTCTATATTGTGTGATATAGATGATGATTGTTGGGCAGATATATATATATATATATATATATATATATATATATATATATATATATATATATATGTATATATATATATATATATATATATATATATATATATATATAGAGAGAGAGAGAGAGAGAGAGAGAGGGAGGGATGGGAGGGAGGATGAGGGAGGAGGGAGGGAAGGGAGGGAGGGAGGGAGGGAAGGGAGGGAGGGAGGGAGAGAGAGGGAGGGAGAGAGAGGAGGGAGAGAGAGAGGGAGGAGAGAGAGAGAGAGGGAGGGGAGAGAGAGAGAGAGAGAGAGGGGTGGGAGAGAGAGAGAGGGAGGGAGGGAGGGAGGGAGGGAGGGAAGGGAGAGAGAGAGAGTGAGAGAGAGAGAGAGGAGAGAGAGAGAGAGAGAGGAGAGAGAGAGAGAGGGAGAAGAAAGACAGAAAGAAAGAAAGAGAGAGAGAGAGAAAGAAAGAAAGAAAGAAAGAAAGAAAGAAAGAAAGAAAGAAAGAAAGAAAGAAAGAGAGAGAGAGAGAGAGAGAGAGAGAGAGGATAGTAAATAGCTGGCCCTTGTTTTCAGTGTGGGACAAATCTTCAGTAGTAGCGAGGTATCAAAAGACAGCTGATGACTACGGCTGACATTCTTTCCTGTTCGGTTTCCTTGATGCCCTTACTATACTGACCATCAAATACTAAGAAAGTGTCAGTAGTCTTGGCAATACACTCCTTATGAAATCTTGCATAAGACCATGATCTGATGTTAATAAAGCCACAGGAGAGCGCTTCCCTCTAAGTATATTTATTATTCTTTACTTATATTTGATATTGTCTTTACGGAAACGTGATCAAATGATTCATACTCAATAGCATGTTTATATTTTCTTTAGAATATTTGAGGGAATTTTGTTTATAGATACAAGGGAGACGTGAAGGGAAAGACAAATTCCTAGACTGGCCATGGTGGTAAAAATGTTAAGAACCAGTTATCTACATTTAATATCTTCAACTTGCCTTTCCTTCGTGGTAGACTTTGCTGATGGTAAATATCTCACTTATGAAACATTGTTGGTGTTATTCCAACTTGAGTAGCACATCCTTCAGATTTTCTTTTGCAGGAATTTGGCAACATTCTCTGAATCTTGGTATAAGCAGTAAGTCGAAATGTCAACAAGACCAATTGGATGGTCTTCAGGATTTAATGGATCAATAAATGTAAGTTTTTTTCTTTTTACCGATCAGTGGAATCGGGATAGATTCTGGAAGGACCTTCTTTATGAGCAGCTACGATGTTTGTACA
>NC_091562.1:3255328-3257828 GCF_042767895.1 Penaeus vannamei
ATTGGGGTAGGGGGGGTTGGGGTAGGGGGGTTGGGGTAGGGGGTTGGGGTAAGGGGTTGGGGTAGGGGGGTTTGGGGTAGGGGGTTGGGGTAGGGGGTTGGGGTAAGGGATTGGGGTAGGGGGTTGGGGTAAGGGATTGGGGTAGGGGATTGGGGGTAGGGGATTGGGGGTAGGGGATTGGGGTGAGGGGGTTGGGGGTAGGGGGTTGGGGTAGGGGGGTTGGGGTAGGGGGTTGGGGTAGGGGGGTTGGGGTAGGGGGGTTGGGGTAGGGGGTTGGGGTAGGGGGGTTGGGGTAGGGGGGTTGGGGTAGGGGGGTTGGGGTAGGGGTTGGGGTTGGGGTAGGGGGATTGGGGTAGGGGATTGGGGTAGGGGGGTTGGGGTAGGGGGTTGGGGTAGGGGGTGGGGGTAAGGGGTGGGGGTAAGAGGTGGGGGGTAAGGGGTGGGGGTGGGGGATTGGGGTAGGGGGTTGGGGTAGGGGGTTGGGGTAGGGGGTGGGGTTAGGGGTTGGGGTAGGGGGGTTGGGATAAGGGGTGGGGGTAGGGGGTTGGGGGTACGGGGTGGGGGTAAGGGGGTGGGGGTAAGGGGTTGGGGTAGGGGGTTGGGGTAGGGGTTGGGGTAGAGGCTTGGGGTAGGGGTGGGGTTAGGGGTTGGGGTAGGGGTTGGGATAAGGGGTGGGGGTAGGGGTGGGGTAAGGGGTGGGGGTAAGGGTTGGGTAGGGGGTTGGGGTAGGGGGAAATGGGGTAGGGGTTGGGTTAGGGTGGTTGGGTTAGGGGGGTTGGGTTAGGGGGGTTGGGGTAGGGGGGTTGGGGTAGGAGGGTTGGGGTAGGGTTGGGTAGGATGGGGTAGGGGACCGTGGTAGGGGGGTTGGGGTAGGGGTGGGGTAAGGGATGGGGGTAAGAGGTGGGGAGTAAGGGGGTGGGGGTGGGGGATTGGGGTAGGGGTTGGGGTAGGGGGTTGGGGTAGAGGGGTTGGGGTAGGGGGTGGGGTTAGGGGTTGGGGTAGGGGTTGGGATAAGGGGTGGGGGTAGGGGTTGGGGTAGAGAGGGTGGGGGTAAGGGTGGGGGTAAGGGTTGGGGTTGGGGGGTTGGGGGGTAGGGGGTTGGGGTAGGGGATTGGGGTAGGGGTGGGGGTAAGGGGTGGGGGTAAGAGGTGGGGGTAAGGGGTGGGGGTGGGTGATTGGGGTAGGGGGTTGGGGTAGGGGTTGGGGTAGGGGTGGGAGTTAGGGGTTGGGGTAGGGGGAGTTGGGATAAGGGGTGGGGGGTAGGGGTTGGGGTAGGGGTGGGGGTAAGGGGGTGGGGGGGTAAGGGGTGGGGGTAAGGGTTGGGGTTGGGGGGTTGGGGTAGGGGGTTGGGGTGGGGGTTGGGAGTAGGGGGTTGGGGTAGGGGTGGGGGTTAGGGGGTTGGGGTAGGGGGGTTGGGATAAGGGGGGTTGGGGTAGGGGTGGGGGTAAGGGGTGGGGGTGGGGGTTGGGGTAGGGGGTTGGGGTAGGGAAATGGGGTAGAGGCTTGGGGTAGGGGGTGGGGTGGGTGGAGGGGGGACTTTAATTTATATGGCTCATTATCTATTCAATGGACTGTTATTTTTGTTATTTGTTTTTGTAGTCTTTGTGCTCAAGCTGATAAAAATTTTGATAAAAAATGTGATAATTTTGATAGCACCAACAGTGATAATTTTTATGGTGATAAGAAAGGCGATAATGATAGTAATCACGATGAAGTTAATTGCAGTAGAAATGAATAATAAAGTTTATGGCAAAAAAGACAAAGCCGATGATGAGAAAACATTGACCTTAATTTCATAGCGATAATGATAGTAATTACGAGGGAGTTAATTACAATAGAAATGAATAATAATGTATATGGCAAAATAAAAACAAAGCTGATGATGAAAAAAAATTGACCTTAATTTCATAACCATAACAATAGAACAAACAAAAGCAGCAGATATAACATAACACATGATGCTATTGAACGAAAAGAACACACATAGAGACAGTAAATTTTTGATAATTATGTTAAATCAATGATGTAGCAATTTGTTTTACGCCCTTGCAATTTCTCGACGTAGGAGAGTTAAGGGGATGGAAGGAGGAAGAAGGTGGCGAAGAAGAGTGAAAAGGAAGGAAGGAAGAAGAAGAAGATGAAGAAAATCGAAGATGATGGAAGGAAGAAGAAGATGGTGAAGAAGATGGAAGGAAGAAGAAGATGGCGAAGAAGAGTGAAGGGGATGGAAGGAATTAAAAAATGGTGAAGAGTGAAAGAGATGGAAGGAAGAAGAAGATGGTGAAGAAGAGTGAAGGGATGGAAAGGAAGAAGAAGATGGCGAAGATGAGTGAAGGAGATGGAAAGGAAGAAGAAGATGGCGAAGAAGAGTGAAGGGGATAGAACGTAGAAGAGATGACGAAGGAGGACCCGTGTTGGGGGGAAGGGGGGGATGGGGGGGGGGAAGGGGTACGGCCGCTTACCTCTGACAGATTTCGCTCCCTTGGGAAATGAAGGAAAA
>NC_091562.1:3282828-3285328 GCF_042767895.1 Penaeus vannamei
GTTGAATATTGTAAAAAAATTAACGGAAAAAGTGCTAGTGTGACAGCACCTTTAAGGAATCACCGAAGATAGTGTCGTAAACAGGTGAAAATTCTCTTCCCACAAGCCACTGTACTGTAGGGCCCTGTTCAGACGAGCGACTTTAGTGGCGCGACTGCTAGAAGCGCGACTGCCAGGTCAATGGAAGTGAATAGCCACTAGTGTGTGCGCTCCTATATACTTCCAATGACCTGGCAGTCGCGCTTCTAGCAGTCGCGCCACTAAAGTCGCTCGTCTGAACAGGGTCTAAAGTCGCTCGCGCACTTTATATCTAGGGGACACAAGCGTTTTTTTTTCAACGATAAGACAGATATAACTTGAACTTTTCCTCTTGCTTCAGCTTCTGAGTCCGCATAATACACAACTTAGTCGCAAGTACAGTGCAAGCGGATGATACGTATCGTTTGGAAATCGCCGAAAAGAAATGAATACTCAACTACACAAACAATAATAATCGTATATATTTAAATATGATTAAAAAAAAAAATAGATATTGCATTTTATATCCTTGTACTTTTCAACTGTTTGTTATTTCTACTCCATTTGAAAGTTTCAGTACGTCATCACTGTTAAAATGCACGCGCCTTCAAGTTCCGAAATAATTATGTTTTTTCGAGCGATGCGGTATGACGTCACGAGCCGGTTACCATGACGACGAAATTGGTGAAAACGAAGCTCGCAGAAATCTCTCATAGAATAGTGAAAAGTTGCATTATGATCGTGAGCGAAAATACCGTATGACTACTTCGGTATGTGGAAAACCGAAGCGGAAAAGCGTTATGGAGCGAAAGTAGCAGTTAGAAGTGTACGTATCGCCTAAATGCCGAAATTTAGATCGACAACCCTTCTAAGTGGTTTTACATTTAATTACCTATTCCAATTACCGATTTAGTAACGCGCATCAACCTCACCTGGCAACAACGCAGACACACACACACACACACACACACACACACACACACACACACACACACACACACACACACACACACACACACACACACACACATACATGTATACATATATATATATATATATATATATATATATATATATATATATACATACATACATATATACATACATACATATATATATATATATATATATATATATATATATATATATATATATATATATATATATATATATAGAGAGAGAGAGAGAGAGAGAGAGAGAGAGAAAAGAGAAAGCGAAAAAGAAAGAGAAAGAGAGAGAGAAAACAAGCGAAAGAGAAAGAGAAAGAGAGAGAGAGAGAAAAAGAGAAAGCGAAAAAGAAAGAGAAAGAGCGAGAGAAAAAAAAAGAGAAAGAGAAAGAGAGAGAGAGAGAAGAGTAAAAGAGGCATAAGGGGACGATACAGCAAGGAACGAACACGTCGAAATCCATACCCACTCCACCAACACATCCATCCCATCTCATCCACATCCATCACTATCCAACATAACCCTTTCGCAGAGACAAGAAACCCTCTGCTAAGATTATCCACATTGAGAGTACGACAACCCACATCCTATTCGAGATAACGAAGTCAAAAGGATGCGACTAAGCGGATATTTATCTCCAAGATTCGTAGCTTGCGTGTTCGGCAGATTTTTACTGTATCCATCTTGAAGATAAAGGTCAACTTTTCTTTAAGACGAATGCCTGGATGCCATATGGTGTGTGTTGTGCATGTTTAATATCAGTGTATCTATTTTTCTTTTTCTTTTTGAAGGCTTTTAATTTACGTGCGTAGCTTTTATATTTTCTTGTGTTGGAACAATCTGCGTGATTGTGTGATATAAAGTACGGTTATTATTTGGATAAAACTTTTTCAACCCAAAAATAGGCCAAAATAATCATAATATTACCGGACACTAATATTCAACATTTGACAGATAAACACGGAATGGTGTTGCTTATAAGTATTAATGATGATGGCAATGGTATTAAATATAAAACAAATGGTGATAATGATAATAGGAATATTGCTAATGATGTTAATGATACTAATGATAACATTTGTAACAAAAATGTAACAGCAATAATAACGATGACGATAATAAAGACGATAACAATGATAATAACAATCATGATGATAATAATAATGATAATAATAATGATAATAATAAGACTAATAACAATGATAATGAAAATCACAATAATGATAACAGCAATGATGATAATGATAGCATTTATCATTTTTACAATCTTTATTATTATTATTATTGTTGTTGTTGTTATTATTATTATGTTTAATAAAAATAAATTGTGTGTGTGTCCGTGCGTATATGATGTGTTTGTGTGTGCATTTTTGTCTATTTCTGTGTGGGTTTACGTTTGATTTTCTCTTCGATATATGAAAAATTCAGTAATTTTTTTTCTAAATAAAGACACCAATGAATTACTCACCGCCCCTAGCATTGCAGTAGAACCAAATATAGACGAATAACGTGTGTAAAATAGGGATAAAGATGATAA
>NC_091562.1:3302597-3320097 GCF_042767895.1 Penaeus vannamei
AGAGTCTTTCTAGCTAAAGGAAGTGTCTTTCTAGCTAAAGGAAGAGTCTTTCTAGCTAAAGGAAGAGTCTTTCTAGCTAAAGGAAGAGTCTTTCTAGCTAAAGGAAGTGTCTTTCTAGCTAAAGGAAGTGTCTTTCTAGCTAAAGGAAGTGTCTTTCTAGCTAAAGGAAGAGTCTTTCTAGCTAAAGGAAGTGTCTTTCTAGCTAAAGGAAGAGTCTTTCTAGCTAAAGGAAGTGTCTTTCTAGCTAAAGGAAGAGTCTTTCTAGCTAAAGGAAGAGTCTTTCTAGCTAAAGGAAGAGTCTTTCTAGCTAAAGGAAGAGTCTTTCTAGCTAAAGGAAGAGTCTTTCTAGCTAAAGGAAGTGTCTTTCTAGCTAAAGGAAGAGTCTTTCTAGCTAAAGGAAGAGTCTTTCTAGCTAAAGGAAGAGTCTTTCTAGCTAAAGGAAGAGTCTTTCTAGCTAAAGGAAGTGTCTTTCTAGCTAAAGGAAGAGTCTTTCTAGCTAAAGGAAGAGTCTTTCTAGCTAAAGGAAGAGTCTTTCTAGCTAAAGGAAGTGTCTTTCTAGCTAAAGGAAGTGTCTTTCTAGCTAAAGGAAGTGTCTTTCTAGCTAAAGGAAGAGTCTTTCTAGCTAAAGGAAGAGTCTTTCTAGCTAAAGGAAGAGTCTTTCTAGCTAAAGGAAGTGTCTTTCTAGCTAAAGGAAGTGTCTTTCTAGCTAAAGGAAGTGTCTTTCTAGCTAAAGGAAGAGTCTTTCTAGCTAAAGGAAGTGTCTTTCTAGCTAAAGGAAGTGTCTTTCTAGCTAAAGGAAGAGTCTTTCTAGCTAAAGGAAGAGTCTTTCTAGCTAAAGGAAGAGTCTTTCTAGCTAAAGGAAGAGTCTTTCTAGCTAAAGGAAGAGTCTTTCTAGCTAAAGGAAGAGTCTTTCTAGCTAAAGGAAGTGTCTTTCTAGCTAAAGGAAGAGTCTTTCTAGCTAAAGGAAGAGTCTTTCTAGCTAAAGGAAGAGTCTTTCTAGCTAAAGGAAGAGTCTTTCTAGCTAAAGGAAGTGTCTTTCTAGCTAAAGGAAGAGTCTTTCTAGCTAAAGGAAGAGTCTTTCTAGCTAAAGGAAGAGTCTTTCTAGCTAAAGGAAGAGTCTTTCTAGCTAAAGGAAGAGTCTTTCTAGCTAAAGGAAGTGTCTTTCTAGCTAAAGGAAGTGTCTTTCTAGCTAAAGGAAGAGTCTTTCTAGCTAAAGGAAGAGTCTTTCTAGCTAAAGGAAGAGTCTTTCTAGCTAAAGGAAGAGTCTTTCTAGCTAAAGGAAGAGTCTTTCTAGCTAAAGGAAGAGTCTTTCTAGCTAAAGGAAGTGTCTTTCTAGCTAAAGGAAGAGTCTTTCTAGCTAAAGGAAGAGTCTTTCTAGCTAAAGGAAGAGTCTTTCTAGCTAAAGGAAGAGTCTTTCTAGCTAAAGGAAGTGTCTTTCTAGCTAAAGGAAGAGTCTTTCTAGCTAAAGGAAGAGTCTTTCTAGCTAAAGGAAGTGTCTTTCTAGCTAAAGGAAGAGTCTTTCTAGCTAAAGGAAGTGTCTTTCTAGCTAAAGGAAGTGTCTTTCTAGCTAAAGGAAGTGTCTTTCTAGCTAAAGGAAGTGTCTTTCTAGCTAAAGGAAGAGTCTTTCTAGCTAAAGGAAGTGTCTTTCTAGCTAAAGGAAGAGTCTTTCTAGCTAAAGGAAGAGTCTTTCTAGCTAAAGGAAGAGTCTTTCTAGCTAAAGGAAGAGTCTTTCTAGCTAAAGGAAGTGTCTTTCTAGCTAAAGGAAGAGTCTTTCTAGCTAAAGGAAGTGTCTTTCTAGCTAAAGGAAGAGTCTTTCTAGCTAAAGGAAGAGTCTTTCTAGCTAAAGGAAGTGTCTTTCTAGCTAAAGGAAGAGTCTTTCTAGCTAAAGGAAGTGTCTTTCTAGCTAAAGGAAGTGTCTTTCTAGCTAAAGGAAGAGTCTTTCTAGCTAAAGGAAGAGTCTTTCTAGCTAAAGGAAGTGTCTTTCTAGCTAAAGGAAGAGTCTTTCTAGCTAAAGGAAGTGTCTTTCTAGCTAAAGGAAGAGTCTTTCTAGCTAAAGGAAGAGTCTTTCTAGCTAAAGGAAGAGTCTTTCTAGCTAAAGGAAGTGTCTTTCTAGCTAAAGGAAGAGTCTTTCTAGCTAAAGGAAGAGTCTTTCTAGCTAAAGGAAGTGTCTTTCTAGCTAAAGGAAGAGTCTTTCTAGCTAAAGGAAGTGTCTTTCTAGCTAAAGGAAGTGTCTTTCTAGCTAAAGGAAGAGTCTTTCTAGCTAAAGGAAGAGTCTTTCTAGCTAAAGGAAGAGTCTTTCTAGCTAAAGGAAGTGTCTTTCTAGCTAAAGGAAGAGTCTTTCTAGCTAAAGGAAGAGTCTTTCTAGCTAAAGGAAGAGTCTTTCTAGCTAAAGGAAGTGTCTTTCTAGCTAAAGGAAGTGTCTTTCTAGCTAAAGGAAGAGTCTTTCTAGCTAAAGGAAGAGTCTTTCTAGCTAAAGGAAGAGTCTTTCTAGCTAAAGGAAGAGTCTTTCTAGCTAAAGGAAGTGTCTTTCTAGCTAAAGGAAGAGTCTTTCTAGCTAAAGGAAGAGTCTTTCTAGCTAAAGGAAGTGTCTTTCTAGCTAAAGGAAGAGTCTTTCTAGCTAAAGGAAGTGTCTTTCTAGCTAAAGGAAGTGTCTTTCTAGCTAAAGGAAGTGTCTTTCTAGCTAAAGGAAGTGTCTTTCTAGCTAAAGGAAGTGTCTTTCTAGCTAAAGGAAGTGTCTTTCTAGCTAAAGGAAGAGTCTTTCTAGCTAAAGGAAGTGTCTTTCTAGCTAAAGGAAGTGTCTTTCTAGCTAAAGGAAGTGTCTTTCTAGCTAAAGGAAGTGTCTTTCTAGCTAAAGGAAGTGTCTTTCTAGCTAAAGGAAGTGTCTTTCTAGCTAAAGGAAGTGTCTTTCTAGCTAAAGGAAGTGTCTTTCTAGCTAAAGGAAGTGTCTTTCTAGCTAAAGGAAGTGTCTTTCTAGCTAAAGGAAGAGTCTTTCTAGCTAAAGGAAGTGTCTTTCTAGCTAAAGGAAGAGTCTTTCTAGCTAAAGGAAGAGTCTTTCTAGCTAAAGGAAGTGTCTTTCTAGCTAAAGGAAGTGTCTTTCTAGCTAAAGGAAGTGTCTTTCTAGCTAAAGGAAGTGTCTTTCTAGCTAAAGGAAGTGTCTTTCTAGCTAAAGGAAGTGTCTTTCTAGCTAAAGGAAGTGTCTTTCTAGCTAAAGGAAGAGTCTTTCTAGCTAAAGGAAGAGTCTTTCTAGCTAAAGGAAGAGTCTTTCTAGCTAAAGGAAGAGTCTTTCTAGCTAAAGGAAGAGTCTTTCTAGCTAAAGGAAGTGTCTTTCTAGCTAAAGGAAGTGTCTTTCTAGCTAAAGGAAGAGTCTTTCTAGCTAAAGGAAGAGTCTTTCTAGCTAAAGGAAGAGTCTTTCTAGCTAAAGGAAGAGTCTTTCTAGCTAAAGGAAGAGTCTTTCTAGCTAAAGGAAGAGTCTTTCTAGCTAAAGGAAGAGTCTTTCTAGCTAAAGGAAGTGTCTTTCTAGCTAAAGGAAGTGTCTTTCTAGCTAAAGGAAGTGTCTTTCTAGCTAAAGGAAGTGTCTTTCTAGCTAAAGGAAGAGTCTTTCTAGCTAAAGGAAGTGTCTTTCTAGCTAAAGGAAGAGTCTTTCTAGCTAAAGGAAGAGTCTTTCTAGCTAAAGGAAGAGTCTTTCTAGCTAAAGGAAGAGTCTTTCTAGCTAAAGGAAGTGTCTTTCTAGCTAAAGGAAGTGTCTTTCTAGCTAAAGGAAGAGTCTTTCTAGCTAAAGGAAGAGTCTTTCTAGCTAAAGGAAGAGTCTTTCTAGCTAAAGGAAGAGTCTTTCTAGCTAAAGGAAGTGTCTTTCTAGCTAAAGGAAGTGTCTTTCTAGCTAAAGGAAGTGTCTTTCTAGCTAAAGGAAGAGTCTTTCTAGCTAAAGGAAGTGTCTTTCTAGCTAAAGGAAGAGTCTTTCTAGCTAAAGGAAGTGTCTTTCTAGCTAAAGGAAGTGTCTTTCTAGCTAAAGGAAGTGTCTTTCTAGCTAAAGGAAGAGTCTTTCTAGCTAAAGGAAGAGTCTTTCTAGCTAAAGGAAGAGTCTTTCTAGCTAAAGGAAGTGTCTTTCTAGCTAAAGGAAGTGTCTTTCTAGCTAAAGGAAGTGTCTTTCTAGCTAAAGGAAGAGTCTTTCTAGCTAAAGGAAGAGTCTTTCTAGCTAAAGGAAGAGTCTTTCTAGCTAAAGGAAGAGTCTTTCTAGCTAAAGGAAGAGTCTTTCTAGCTAAAGGAAGTGTCTTTCTAGCTAAAGGAAGAGTCTTTCTAGCTAAAGGAAGAGTCTTTCTAGCTAAAGGAAGAGTCTTTCTAGCTAAAGGAAGAGTCTTTCTAGCTAAAGGAAGAGTCTTTCTAGCTAAAGGAAGTGTCTTTCTAGCTAAAGGAAGAGTCTTTCTAGCTAAAGGAAGAGTCTTTCTAGCTAAAGGAAGAGTCTTTCTAGCTAAAGGAAGTGTCTTTCTAGCTAAAGGAAGAGTCTTTCTAGCTAAAGGAAGTGTCTTTCTAGCTAAAGGAAGTGTCTTTCTAGCTAAAGGAAGAGTCTTTCTAGCTAAAGGAAGAGTCTTTCTAGCTAAAGGAAGAGTCTTTCTAGCTAAAGGAAGAGTCTTTCTAGCTAAAGGAAGAGTCTTTCTAGCTAAAGGAAGTGTCTTTCTAGCTAAAGGAAGAGTCTTTCTAGCTAAAGGAAGAGTCTTTCTAGCTAAAGGAAGAGTCTTTCTAGCTAAAGGAAGAGTCTTTCTAGCTAAAGGAAGAGTCTTTCTAGCTAAAGGAAGTGTCTTTCTAGCTAAAGGAAGTGTCTTTCTAGCTAAAGGAAGAGTCTTTCTAGCTAAAGGAAGAGTCTTTCTAGCTAAAGGAAGAGTCTTTCTAGCTAAAGGAAGTGTCTTTCTAGCTAAAGGAAGTGTCTTTCTAGCTAAAGGAAGAGTCTTTCTAGCTAAAGGAAGAGTCTTTCTAGCTAAAGGAAGAGTCTTTCTAGCTAAAGGAAGAGTCTTTCTAGCTAAAGGAAGAGTCTTTCTAGCTAAAGGAAGTGTCTTTCTAGCTAAAGGAAGAGTCTTTCTAGCTAAAGGAAGAGTCTTTCTAGCTAAAGGAAGAGTCTTTCTAGCTAAAGGAAGTGTCTTTCTAGCTAAAGGAAGAGTCTTTCTAGCTAAAGGAAGTGTCTTTCTAGCTAAAGGAAGTGTCTTTCTAGCTAAAGGAAGAGTCTTTCTAGCTAAAGGAAGAGTCTTTCTAGCTAAAGGAAGAGTCTTTCTAGCTAAAGGAAGAGTCTTTCTAGCTAAAGGAAGTGTCTTTCTAGCTAAAGGAAGTGTCTTTCTAGCTAAAGGAAGAGTCTTTCTAGCTAAAGGAAGAGTCTTTCTAGCTAAAGGAAGAGTCTTTCTAGCTAAAGGAAGAGTCTTTCTAGCTAAAGGAAGAGTCTTTCTAGCTAAAGGAAGTGTCTTTCTAGCTAAAGGAAGAGTCTTTCTAGCTAAAGGAAGAGTCTTTCTAGCTAAAGGAAGTGTCTTTCTAGCTAAAGGAAGAGTCTTTCTAGCTAAAGGAAGAGTCTTTCTAGCTAAAGGAAGTGTCTTTCTAGCTAAAGGAAGAGTCTTTCTAGCTAAAGGAAGAGTCTTTCTAGCTAAAGGAAGTGTCTTTCTAGCTAAAGGAAGTGTCTTTCTAGCTAAAGGAAGAGTCTTTCTAGCTAAAGGAAGTGTCTTTCTAGCTAAAGGAAGAGTCTTTCTAGCTAAAGGAAGAGTCTTTCTAGCTAAAGGAAGAGTCTTTCTAGCTAAAGGAAGAGTCTTTCTAGCTAAAGGAAGAGTCTTTCTAGCTAAAGGAAGAGTCTTTCTAGCTAAAGGAAGAGTCTTTCTAGCTAAAGGAAGTGTCTTTCTAGCTAAAGGAAGAGTCTTTCTAGCTAAAGGAAGAGTCTTTCTAGCTAAAGGAAGAGTCTTTCTAGCTAAAGGAAGAGTCTTTCTAGCTAAAGGAAGAGTCTTTCTAGCTAAAGGAAGAGTCTTTCTAGCTAAAGGAAGAGTCTTTCTAGCTAAAGGAAGAGTCTTTCTAGCTAAAGGAAGAGTCTTTCTAGCTAAAGGAAGAGTCTTTCTAGCTAAAGGAAGAGTCTTTCTAGCTAAAGGAAGAGTCTTTCTAGCTAAAGGAAGAGTCTTTCTAGCTAAAGGAAGAGTCTTTCTAGCTAAAGGAAGAGTCTTTCTAGCTAAAGGAAGTGTCTTTCTAGCTAAAGGAAGAGTCTTTCTAGCTAAAGGAAGAGTCTTTCTAGCTAAAGGAAGAGTCTTTCTAGCTAAAGGAAGAGTCTTTCTAGCTAAAGGAAGTGTCTTTCTAGCTAAAGGAAGAGTCTTTCTAGCTAAAGGAAGTGTCTTTCTAGCTAAAGGAAGAGTCTTTCTAGCTAAAGGAAGAGTCTTTCTAGCTAAAGGAAGAGTCTTTCTAGCTAAAGGAAGTGTCTTTCTAGCTAAAGGAAGAGTCTTTCTAGCTAAAGGAAGAGTCTTTCTAGCTAAAGGAAGAGTCTTTCTAGCTAAAGGAAGAGTCTTTCTAGCTAAAGGAAGAGTCTTTCTAGCTAAAGGAAGAGTCTTTCTAGCTAAAGGAAGAGTCTTTCTAGCTAAAGGAAGAGTCTTTCTAGCTAAAGGAAGAGTCTTTCTAGCTAAAGGAAGAGTCTTTCTAGCTAAAGGAAGTGTCTTTCTAGCTAAAGGAAGAGTCTTTCTAGCTAAAGGAAGAGTCTTTCTAGCTAAAGGAAGAGTCTTTCTAGCTAAAGGAAGAGTCTTTCTAGCTAAAGGAAGAGTCTTTCTAGCTAAAGGAAGAGTCTTTCTAGCTAAAGGAAGAGTCTTTCTAGCTAAAGGAAGAGTCTTTCTAGCTAAAGGAAGTGTCTTTCTAGCTAAAGGAAGTGTCTTTCTAGCTAAAGGAAGAGTCTTTCTAGCTAAAGGAAGAGTCTTTCTAGCTAAAGGAAGAGTCTTTCTAGCTAAAGGAAGAGTCTTTCTAGCTAAAGGAAGAGTCTTTCTAGCTAAAGGAAGTGTCTTTCTAGCTAAAGGAAGTGTCTTTCTAGCTAAAGGAAGAGTCTTTCTAGCTAAAGGAAGAGTCTTTCTAGCTAAAGGAAGAGTCTTTCTAGCTAAAGGAAGAGTCTTTCTAGCTAAAGGAAGAGTCTTTCTAGCTAAAGGAAGAGTCTTTCTAGCTAAAGGAAGAGTCTTTCTAGCTAAAGGAAGAGTCTTTCTAGCTAAAGGAAGTGTCTTTCTAGCTAAAGGAAGTGTCTTTCTAGCTAAAGGAAGTGTCTTTCTAGCTAAAGGAAGAGTCTTTCTAGCTAAAGGAAGTGTCTTTCTAGCTAAAGGAAGTGTCTTTCTAGCTAAAGGAAGTGTCTTTCTAGCTAAAGGAAGAGTCTTTCTAGCTAAAGGAAGTGTCTTTCTAGCTAAAGGAAGAGTCTTTCTAGCTAAAGGAAGTGTCTTTCTAGCTAAAGGAAGAGTCTTTCTAGCTAAAGGAAGAGTCTTTCTAGCTAAAGGAAGTGTCTTTCTAGCTAAAGGAAGTGTCTTTCTAGCTAAAGGAAGTGTCTTTCTAGCTAAAGGAAGAGTCTTTCTAGCTAAAGGAAGAGTCTTTCTAGCTAAAGGAAGAGTCTTTCTAGCTAAAGGAAGAGTCTTTCTAGCTAAAGGAAGAGTCTTTCTAGCTAAAGGAAGTGTCTTTCTAGCTAAAGGAAGAGTCTTTCTAGCTAAAGGAAGAGTCTTTCTAGCTAAAGGAAGTGTCTTTCTAGCTAAAGGAAGAGTCTTTCTAGCTAAAG
The DNA here is from genome assembly GCF_042767895.1 of Penaeus vannamei. Classification (NCBI taxonomy): domain Eukaryota; kingdom Metazoa; phylum Arthropoda; class Malacostraca; order Decapoda; family Penaeidae; genus Penaeus; species Penaeus vannamei. Next base: position 3,310,345 of record NC_091562.1, read on the forward strand.
GAAGAGTCTTTCTAGCTAAAGGAAGAGTCTTTCTAGCTAAAGGAAGTGTCTTTCTAGCTAAAGGAAGTGTCTTTCTAGCTAAAGGAAGAGTCTTTCTAGCTAAAGGAAGAGTCTTTCTAGCTAAAGGAAGAGTCTTTCTAGCTAAAGGAAGAGTCTTTCTAGCTAAAGGAAGAGTCTTTCTAGCTAAAGGAAGTGTCTTTCTAGCTAAAGGAAGAGTCTTTCTAGCTAAAGGAAGTGTCTTTCTAGCTAAAGGAAGAGTCTTTCTAGCTAAAGGAAGTGTCTTTCTAGCTAAAGGAAGAGTCTTTCTAGCTAAAGGAAGAGTCTTTCTAGCTAAAGGAAGAGTCTTTCTAGCTAAAGGAAGAGTCTTTCTAGCTAAAGGAAGAGTCTTTCTAGCTAAAGGAAGAGTCTTTCTAGCTAAAGGAAGAGTCTTTCTAGCTAAAGGAAGAGTCTTTCTAGCTAAAGGAAGAGTCTTTCTAGCTAAAGGAAGAGTCTTTCTAGCTAAAGGAAGAGTCTTTCTAGCTAAAGGAAGAGTCTTTCTAGCTAAAGGAAGAGTCTTTCTAGCTAAAGGAAGAGTCTTTCTAGCTAAAGGAAGAGTCTTTCTAGCTAAAGGAAGAGTCTTTCTAGCTAAAGGAAGAGTCTTTCTAGCTAAAGGAAGTGTCTTTCTAGCTAAAGGAAGAGTCTTTCTAGCTAAAGGAAGAGTCTTTCTAGCTAAAGGAAGAGTCTTTCTAGCTAAAGGAAGAGTCTTTCTAGCTAAAGGAAGAGTCTTTCTAGCTAAAGGAAGAGTCTTTCTAGCTAAAGGAAGAGTCTTTCTAGCTAAAGGAAGAGTCTTTCTAGCTAAAGGAAGAGTCTTTCTAGCTAAAGGAAGAGTCTTTCTAGCTAAAGGAAGAGTCTTTCTAGCTAAAGGAAGAGTCTTTCTAGCTAAAGGAAGAGTCTTTCTAGCTAAAGGAAGAGTCTTTCTAGCTAAAGGAAGAGTCTTTCTAGCTAAAGGAAGAGTCTTTCTAGCTAAAGGAAGAGTCTTTCTAGCTAAAGGAAGTGTCTTTCTAGCTAAAGGAAGAGTCTTTCTAGCTAAAGGAAGAGTCTTTCTAGCTAAAGGAAGAGTCTTTCTAGCTAAAGGAAGAGTCTTTCTAGCTAAAGGAAGTGTCTTTCTAGCTAAAGGAAGTGTCTTTCTAGCTAAAGGAAGAGTCTTTCTAGCTAAAGGAAGAGTCTTTCTAGCTAAAGGAAGAGTCTTTCTAGCTAAAGGAAGAGTCTTTCTAGCTAAAGGAAGAGTCTTTCTAGCTAAAGGAAGAGTCTTTCTAGCTAAAGGAAGAGTCTTTCTAGCTAAAGGAAGAGTCTTTCTAGCTAAAGGAAGAGTCTTTCTAGCTAAAGGAAGAGTCTTTCTAGCTAAAGGAAGAGTCTTTCTAGCTAAAGGAAGAGTCTTTCTAGCTAAAGGAAGAGTCTTTCTAGCTAAAGGAAGTGTCTTTCTAGCTAAAGGAAGAGTCTTTCTAGCTAAAGGAAGAGTCTTTCTAGCTAAAGGAAGAGTCTTTCTAGCTAAAGGAAGAGTCTTTCTAGCTAAAGGAAGAGTCTTTCTAGCTAAAGGAAGAGTCTTTCTAGCTAAAGGAAGTGTCTTTCTAGCTAAAGGAAGTGTCTTTCTAGCTAAAGGAAGTGTCTTTCTAGCTAAAGGAAGAGTCTTTCTAGCTAAAGGAAGTGTCTTTCTAGCTAAAGGAAGAGTCTTTCTAGCTAAAGGAAGTGTCTTTCTAGCTAAAGGAAGAGTCTTTCTAGCTAAAGGAAGAGTCTTTCTAGCTAAAGGAAGAGTCTTTCTAGCTAAAGGAAGAGTCTTTCTAGCTAAAGGAAGAGTCTTTCTAGCTAAAGGAAGAGTCTTTCTAGCTAAAGGAAGAGTCTTTCTAGCTAAAGGAAGAGTCTTTCTAGCTAAAGGAAGAGTCTTTCTAGCTAAAGGAAGAGTCTTTCTAGCTAAAGGAAGAGTCTTTCTAGCTAAAGGAAGAGTCTTTCTAGCTAAAGGAAGAGTCTTTCTAGCTAAAGGAAGAGTCTTTCTAGCTAAAGGAAGAGTCTTTCTAGCTAAAGGAAGAGTCTTTCTAGCTAAAGGAAGAGTCTTTCTAGCTAAAGGAAGAGTCTTTCTAGCTAAAGGAAGAGTCTTTCTAGCTAAAGGAAGAGTCTTTCTAGCTAAAGGAAGAGTCTTTCTAGCTAAAGGAAGAGTCTTTCTAGCTAAAGGAAGAGTCTTTCTAGCTAAAGGAAGAGTCTTTCTAGCTAAAGGAAGAGTCTTTCTAGCTAAAGGAAGTGTCTTTCTAGCTAAAGGAAGAGTCTTTCTAGCTAAAGGAAGAGTCTTTCTAGCTAAAGGAAGTGTCTTTCTAGCTAAAGGAAGAGTCTTTCTAGCTAAAGGAAGTGTCTTTCTAGCTAAAGGAAGAGTCTTTCTAGCTAAAGGAAGTGTCTTTCTAGCTAAAGGAAGTGTCTTTCTAGCTAAAGGAAGAGTCTTTCTAGCTAAAGGAAGAGTCTTTCTAGCTAAAGGAAGTGTCTTTCTAGCTAAAGGAAGAGTCTTTCTAGCTAAAGGAAGTGTCTTTCTAGCTAAAGGAAGTGTCTTTCTAGCTAAAGGAAGTGTCTTTCTAGCTAAAGGAAGAGTCTTTCTAGCTAAAGGAAGAGTCTTTCTAGCTAAAGGAAGTGTCTTTCTAGCTAAAGGAAGAGTCTTTCTAGCTAAAGGAAGAGTCTTTCTAGCTAAAGGAAGAGTCTTTCTAGCTAAAGGAAGAGTCTTTCTAGCTAAAGGAAGAGTCTTTCTAGCTAAAGGAAGAGTCTTTCTAGCTAAAGGAAGAGTCTTTCTAGCTAAAGGAAGAGTCTTTCTAGCTAAAGGAAGTGTCTTTCTAGCTAAAGGAAGTGTCTTTCTAGCTAAAGGAAGAGTCTTTCTAGCTAAAGGAAGAGTCTTTCTAGCTAAAGGAAGAGTCTTTCTAGCTAAAGGAAGTGTCTTTCTAGCTAAAGGAAGTGTCTTTCTAGCTAAAGGAAGAGTCTTTCTAGCTAAAGGAAGTGTCTTTCTAGCTAAAGGAAGAGTCTTTCTAGCTAAAGGAAGAGTCTTTCTAGCTAAAGGAAGAGTCTTTCTAGCTAAAGGAAGAGTCTTTCTAGCTAAAGGAAGAGTCTTTCTAGCTAAAGGAAGAGTCTTTCTAGCTAAAGGAAGTGTCTTTCTAGCTAAAGGAAGAGTCTTTCTAGCTAAAGGAAGAGTCTTTCTAGCTAAAGGAAGTGTCTTTCTAGCTAAAGGAAGTGTCTTTCTAGCTAAAGGAAGAGTCTTTCTAGCTAAAGGAAGAGTCTTTCTAGCTAAAGGAAGAGTCTTTCTAGCTAAAGGAAGTGTCTTTCTAGCTAAAGGAAGTGTCTTTCTAGCTAAAGGAAGTGTCTTTCTAGCTAAAGGAAGAGTCTTTCTAGCTAAAGGAAGAGTCTTTCTAGCTAAAGGAAGAGTCTTTCTAGCTAAAGGAAGAGTCTTTCTAGCTAAAGGAAGTGTCTTTCTAGCTAAAGGAAGTGTCTTTCTAGCTAAAGGAAGTGTCTTTCTAGCTAAAGGAAGAGTCTTTCTAGCTAAAGGAAGAGTCTTTCTAGCTAAAGGAAGAGTCTTTCTAGCTAAAGGAAGAGTCTTTCTAGCTAAAGGAAGTGTCTTTCTAGCTAAAGGAAGTGTCTTTCTAGCTAAAGGAAGAGTCTTTCTAGCTAAAGGAAGAGTCTTTCTAGCTAAAGGAAGTGTCTTTCTAGCTAAAGGAAGTGTCTTTCTAGCTAAAGGAAGAGTCTTTCTAGCTAAAGGAAGAGTCTTTCTAGCTAAAGGAAGTGTCTTTCTAGCTAAAGGAAGAGTCTTTCTAGCTAAAGGAAGTGTCTTTCTAGCTAAAGGAAGAGTCTTTCTAGCTAAAGGAAGAGTCTTTCTAGCTAAAGGAAGAGTCTTTCTAGCTAAAGGAAGTGTCTTTCTAGCTAAAGGAAGAGTCTTTCTAGCTAAAGGAAGTGTCTTTCTAGCTAAAGGAAGTGTCTTTCTAGCTAAAGGAAGAGTCTTTCTAGCTAAAGGAAGAGTCTTTCTAGCTAAAGGAAGAGTCTTTCTAGCTAAAGGAAGAGTCTTTCTAGCTAAAGGAAGAGTCTTTCTAGCTAAAGGAAGAGTCTTTCTAGCTAAAGGAAGAGTCTTTCTAGCTAAAGGAAGAGTCTTTCTAGCTAAAGGAAGAGTCTTTCTAGCTAAAGGAAGAGTCTTTCTAGCTAAAGGAAGTGTCTTTCTAGCTAAAGGAAGAGTCTTTCTAGCTAAAGGAAGAGTCTTTCTAGCTAAAGGAAGAGTCTTTCTAGCTAAAGGAAGAGTCTTTCTAGCTAAAGGAAGAGTCTTTCTAGCTAAAGGAAGTGTCTTTCTAGCTAAAGGAAGAGTCTTTCTAGCTAAAGGAAGAGTCTTTCTAGCTAAAGGAAGAGTCTTTCTAGCTAAAGGAAGTGTCTTTCTAGCTAAAGGAAGAGTCTTTCTAGCTAAAGGAAGAGTCTTTCTAGCTAAAGGAAGAGTCTTTCTAGCTAAAGGAAGAGTCTTTCTAGCTAAAGGAAGTGTCTTTCTAGCTAAAGGAAGAGTCTTTCTAGCTAAAGGAAGAGTCTTTCTAGCTAAAGGAAGAGTCTTTCTAGCTAAAGGAAGAGTCTTTCTAGCTAAAGGAAGAGTCTTTCTAGCTAAAGGAAGTGTCTTTCTAGCTAAAGGAAGTGTCTTTCTAGCTAAAGGAAGAGTCTTTCTAGCTAAAGGAAGAGTCTTTCTAGCTAAAGGAAGAGTCTTTCTAGCTAAAGGAAGAGTCTTTCTAGCTAAAGGAAGAGTCTTTCTAGCTAAAGGAAGAGTCTTTCTAGCTAAAGGAAGAGTCTTTCTAGCTAAAGGAAGTGTCTTTCTAGCTAAAGGAAGTGTCTTTCTAGCTAAAGGAAGAGTCTTTCTAGCTAAAGGAAGAGTCTTTCTAGCTAAAGGAAGAGTCTTTCTAGCTAAAGGAAGAGTCTTTCTAGCTAAAGGAAGAGTCTTTCTAGCTAAAGGAAGTGTCTTTCTAGCTAAAGGAAGAGTCTTTCTAGCTAAAGGAAGAGTCTTTCTAGCTAAAGGAAGAGTCTTTCTAGCTAAAGGAAGAGTCTTTCTAGCTAAAGGAAGAGTCTTTCTAGCTAAAGGAAGAGTCTTTCTAGCTAAAGGAAGTGTCTTTCTAGCTAAAGGAAGAGTCTTTCTAGCTAAAGGAAGAGTCTTTCTAGCTAAAGGAAGAGTCTTTCTAGCTAAAGGAAGTGTCTTTCTAGCTAAAGGAAGTGTCTTTCTAGCTAAAGGAAGAGTCTTTCTAGCTAAAGGAAGAGTCTTTCTAGCTAAAGGAAGAGTCTTTCTAGCTAAAGGAAGAGTCTTTCTAGCTAAAGGAAGAGTCTTTCTAGCTAAAGGAAGAGTCTTTCTAGCTAAAGGAAGAGTCTTTCTAGCTAAAGGAAGAGTCTTTCTAGCTAAAGGAAGAGTCTTTCTAGCTAAAGGAAGAGTCTTTCTAGCTAAAGGAAGTGTCTTTCTAGCTAAAGGAAGAGTCTTTCTAGCTAAAGGAAGAGTCTTTCTAGCTAAAGGAAGTGTCTTTCTAGCTAAAGGAAGAGTCTTTCTAGCTAAAGGAAGAGTCTTTCTAGCTAAAGGAAGAGTCTTTCTAGCTAAAGGAAGAGTCTTTCTAGCTAAAGGAAGAGTCTTTCTAGCTAAAGGAAGAGTCTTTCTAGCTAAAGGAAGAGTCTTTCTAGCTAAAGGAAGAGTCTTTCTAGCTAAAGGAAGTGTCTTTCTAGCTAAAGGAAGTGTCTTTCTAGCTAAAGGAAGAGTCTTTCTAGCTAAAGGAAGAGTCTTTCTAGCTAAAGGAAGAGTCTTTCTAGCTAAAGGAAGAGTCTTTCTAGCTAAAGGAAGTGTCTTTCTAGCTAAAGGAAGAGTCTTTCTAGCTAAAGGAAGAGTCTTTCTAGCTAAAGGAAGAGTCTTTCTAGCTAAAGGAAGAGTCTTTCTAGCTAAAGGAAGTGTCTTTCTAGCTAAAGGAAGTGTCTTTCTAGCTAAAGGAAGTGTCTTTCTAGCTAAAGGAAGAGTCTTTCTAGCTAAAGGAAGTGTCTTTCTAGCTAAAGGAAGTGTCTTTCTAGCTAAAGGAAGTGTCTTTCTAGCTAAAGGAAGAGTCTTTCTAGCTAAAGGAAGTGTCTTTCTAGCTAAAGGAAGAGTCTTTCTAGCTAAAGGAAGTGTCTTTCTAGCTAAAGGAAGTGTCTTTCTAGCTAAAGGAAGTGTCTTTCTAGCTAAAGGAAGTGTCTTTCTAGCTAAAGGAAGTGTCTTTCTAGCTAAAGGAAGTGTCTTTCTAGCTAAAGGAAGTGTCTTTCTAGCTAAAGGAAGTGTCTTTCTAGCTAAAGGAAGTGTCTTTCTAGCTAAAGGAAGTGTCTTTCTAGCTAAAGGAAGTGTCTTTCTAGCTAAAGGAAGTGTCTTTCTAGCTAAAGGAAGTGTCTTTCTAGCTAAAGGAAGTGTCTTTCTAGCTAAAGGAAGTGTCTTTCTAGCTAAAGGAAGTGTCTTTCTAGCTAAAGGAAGTGTCTTTCTAGCTAAAGGAAGTGTCTTTCTAGCTAAAGGAAGTGTCTTTCTAGCTAAAGGAAGTGTCTTTCTAGCTAAAGGAAGTGTCTTTCTAGCTAAAGGAAGTGTCTTTCTAGCTAAAGGAAGTGTCTTTCTAGCTAAAGGAAGTGTCTTTCTAGCTAAAGGAAGTGTCTTTCTAGCTAAAGGAAGTGTCTTTCTAGCTAAAGGAAGTGTCTTTCTAGCTAAAGGAAGTGTCTTTCTAGCTAAAGGAAGTGTCTTACTCTAAAGGAAGTGTCTTTCTAGCTAAAGGAAGTGTCTTTCTAGCTAAAGGAAGTGTCTTTCTAGCTAAAGGAAGTGTCTTTCTAGCTAAAGGAAGTGTCTTTCTAGCTAAAGGAAGTGTCTTTCTAGCTAAAGGAAGTGTCTTTCTAGCTAAAGGAAGTGTCTTTCTAGCTAAAGGAAGTGTCTTTCTAGCTAAAGGAAGTGTCTTTCTAGCTAAAGGAAGTGTCTTTCTAGCTAAAGGAAGTGTCTTTCTAGCTAAAGGAAGTGTCTTTCTAGCTAAAGGAAGTGTCTTTCTAGCTAAAGGAAGTGTCTTTCTAGCTAAAGGAAGTGTCTTTCTAGCTAAAGGAAGTGTCTTTCTAGCTAAAGGAAGTGTCTTTCTAGCTAAAGGAAGTGTCTTTCTAGCTAAAGGAAGTGTCTTTCTAGCTAAAGGAAGTGTCTTTCTAGCTAAAGGAAGTGTCTTTCTAGCTAAAGGAAGTGTCTTTCTAGCTAAAGGAAGTGTCTTTCTAGCTAAAGGAAGTGTCTTTCTAGCTAAAGGAAGTGTCTTTCTAGCTAAAGGAAGTGTCTTTCTAGCTAAAGGAAGTGTCTTTCTAGCTAAAGGAAGTGTCTTTCTAGCTAAAGGAAGTGTCTTTCTAGCTAAAGGAAGTGTCTTTCTAGCTAAAGGAAGTGTCTTTCTAGCTAAAGGAAGTGTCTTTCTAGCTAAAGGAAGTGTCTTTCTAGCTAAAGGAAGTGTCTTTCTAGCTAAAGGAAGTGTCTTTCTAGCTAAAGGAAGTGTCTTTCTAGCTAAAGGAAGTGTCTTTCTAGCTAAAGGAAGTGTCTTTCTAGCTAAAGGAAGTGTCTTTCTAGCTAAAGGAAGTGTCTTTCTAGCTAAAGGAAGTGTCTTTCTAGCTAAAGGAAGTGTCTTTCTAGCTAAAGGAAGTGTCTTTCTAGCTAAAGGAAGTGTCTTTCTAGCTAAAGGAAGTGTCTTTCTAGCTAAAGGAAGTGTCTTTCTAGCTAAAGGAAGTGTCTTTCTAGCTAAAGGAAGTGTCTTTCTAGCTAAAGGAAGTGTCTTTCTAGCTAAAGGAAGTGTCTTTCTAGCTAAAGGAAGTGTCTTTCTAGCTAAAGGAAGTGTCTTTCTAGCTAAAGGAAGTGTCTTTCTAGCTAAAGGAAGTGTCTTTCTAGCTAAAGGAAGTGTCTTTCTAGCTAAAGGAAGTGTCTTTCTAGCTAAAGGAAGTGTCTTTCTAGCTAAAGGAAGTGTCTTTCTAGCTAAAGGAAGTGTCTTTCTAGCTAAAGGAAGTGTCTTTCTAGCTAAAGGAAGTGTCATTCTAGCTAAAGGAAGTGTCGCATGTTCGCTGCACTTCCCCTGTCGGCCCTGCGTCCCCATAGTCTTTCCCTGGCCATAACATTTAAACGAAGTAAAAAAACTCAAAGGTGAACTGCTTTTATGTGCTGGCAGTTAGGAAGCGGTATGCAAATAGGAGACAGAGAGTGGATTGCGAGGAGGGAGAAGGAAAGGTGGAATGAGGATGGAAAAGAGAAAGACGGAAAATGGAGAGAGAAGAGTAACTTTAGCGGCAAAACATTAATTTGCGTGCACGGTGTTTTTTCTAAAGTCTGCGGAAGTGGCTGAGACAACTTGTGTACAGGCATGAATGAGAAGAGAAAATTGCAGTTGCTCTAACATATTGAAAATTAAACATTAAAGAGCTCGGAGCATTTGATAGCAACACACTGTAATATATGAATAACCTCATAGCGTATGCATATATGAAAATAAAAGATGTTGCAAGCGCAGTAAAAAAAAAAAAAAAAAAAAAAAAAAAAAAAAAAACATAACGGTAAGTACACACAGGATATTATCTATATGTTGCCATGTCGTCAATACATGCTTTCAGATAATGAATTTTGGAACCATCAAAAGTCACCCTAATCCAGATAACCCTAATCAGTGGAAAAAAACTTAATTTGTGGGCAAGCGTGGTACAGACAGGGAACATTTGATTAATAGCTACAGAAGTCTATAATATCTTAGAGGAAAAAATAAATATTATATCGGGCGTTTAGTTTTATTCTTTTAAGTTATCCCCAAAATTTAGAAAATGTAATACAAACACCCCCTTTTCATAAGTAACGCGTCTTTTGTGAGCTTTGTGTGCGTGTGTGCGTGAATAGCGTGTAACATGACCTTCATATAATCCATTAACTTCTGCTGTCGATTGTATAATCCTTTCATATGCTGTCTAATGCATTTATCACAGCATCTGTGTATGATCTTCATCTATCACACACACACACACACCCACGCACACACATACACACACACACACACACATACACATTGCAATCAATTTCCTTGTTATTTCTTTATAAATCAATTAATTAATCTATGTATTGTTTGCCGTAGGACACGCCAAGGAATCTCCAAGAATCCTGTCCATTATTCCCTAGAATCTCTATAAATCAGTCAAGCTTTTAATTTAACATCTCGGGCCCCAGTCAGCCAGACCCTCGCCCCCTCTATTACCAGAGGTCATTAGGTCGAATTTAGCGCGCACGGACAAACTTTACTCTGCCTTCTCTCGCGCCTCTTTGGCTCCCCAAAAGACTGAGGTAAAAGGACACTTATTCTTTCTTTGCCGCTGCGGACTAAACAAAGCGGAAGAACCACGAGTTCCTCTGCTGTTCGCAATGAGGTCTCTCTCTCTCGTGTGTGTGTGTGTATATATATATATATATATATATATATATATATATATATATATATATGTATATATATATATATATATATATATATATATATATATATATATATATATATATATAAGCACGTGTGTATATATTTATATATGTATGTATGTATCTGTATATGTATATATGTATACATACATACACACACACACACACACACACACACACACACACATATATATATATATATACATATATATATATATATATATATATATATATATATATATATATATATATATGTGTGTGTGTGTGTGTGTGTGTGTGTGTGTGTGTAT
>NC_091562.1:3340097-3350097 GCF_042767895.1 Penaeus vannamei
ACATTACTCCCTTCCTCTCCCTCTTTTCCCTGTTTAAGCTTTCTCTCTCTCTCAGACACATGCTCCTTCCCTCCTCCAATCCTTTTTTCCTTTCTAAGCTTTCTCTCTCTCTCTCTCTCAGACACATACTCTCTTCCTCTCCTCCTCTCCCTCTTTCCCCTGTCTAATCTTTCTCTCTCTCTCTATCTCTCCCTTCCTCTCCTCCCCCTCCCTCTTTCCCCTTTTTATCATTCACGCGCTGCCTCCTCTCCTGTCTACCTTCTGCGTGAAGTCGTGGCTCAACATACCCTCTCCCGCTTCGTCCCTTCGTCGCAGGGCTCTTCGTCTCGAGCGTTATCGGAGTACGCAGTCGGCTCATATCACAAGCCGTATTACCCCCTTGCGCGGTGGAGCCCGAAGGGGAGCGAAACGGAGATAGCAGCAGCATCTTCTTCTCCCAGCGTCGAGAGTCTTCTTATCTCCCCAGGTTCCCGGTGGGTTTTATGCTTGGGAGGGGGTTCTGCATTGGCGTTTCAGGGTTTCCGTTCGTCATCTCTCGCTGGAAGGGAAAGGCTGGGTAAGCGGGATCACTTTTTTTATTTCTTTTTATTTTTATTTTATTTTTATTTTTTTTAGTTTTTAGTTTTATATTCAGTCAGATTTTGGGAATAACAATCTTATTTATTTCATTGTCTTTTTGCGGTGATATTTGATTCTTAATTCAGTTTCTGCTTCGTAAAAAAAAAAAAGTAATAACAGAGATTTAGAACAACAGTAGTCATTACAGAACTAAACACACACAGGAGAAGTACGTATAAATATTTACGTCAAATGCAACTAACTAACTTAATGAATTCCGTAGCCCAAAGGTTCGTATTCTGGTAATCCATTTAATTTCTACTAGATCTTAATTCATTGCGTTATATGCGTAGCGTTGGAAATTACAATAGAAATCAGAGAATGTGACTAACTTTCTGCAACCATTTTTTATCGCATCCCATCTCTAGCATTTATTGACATTATATTTCCATCATTCTATTTCCACTGTGCTTTAATTCTGTATTCCTGTCTTTACGCTAGTCATAACAAAATACACGCTCGGAAAAAAAGCATTACGTGTTTTTACATTATGAAATTTGGACTGTTGAAGCCTTCGAAACGTCTGCTCATTCTTCACGGCAGCATTTATCCAGCTCTTCTTACGATTCGTCGCCTCAATGGAATTTCATCTCCCGAATATAGACGATAATTTTTGCCATTTTTTCGGATTGATATGTCTATTTCTGGCGCAACGATGGATCTTGTAATGCTTTTGCAATTTCAGTTCTCATTTCATCATGAAATATGCATCAGCTCGGGTATATGAGAGCAAAGGCTGAAAGAGACTTTGATACACCCACTAGTGATCTTTGTAAATATATATTATTTTTATTTAAAATAGTTTCTTTTTCATGTTGTCAATTTATGAAAATGTATATTTGGCATGCACTGTTGTTGTTGTTGATGCTTAGAGCGATAAGCAGATGCAAGTTTTTACGGTTCTATTTCAGAAATTGATAACCTGTCCAATACACATGGACACATGTTTCTCTCTCTCTCTCTCTTTCTGTCTGTCTGTCTCTCTTTCTCTTTTTCTTTTTCTCTGTCTGTCTCTGTCTCTCTCTCTCTCTGTCTCTCTCTGTCTCTGTCTCTCTCTCTGTCTGTCTGTCTCTGTATCTCACTCTCTCTCTCTGTCTGTCTCTGTCTCTCTTTCTCTCTGTCTGTCTCTCTTCTCTCCCCCCCTCTCTCTCTCTCTCTCTCTCTCTCTCTCTCTCTCTCTCTCTCTCTCTCTCTCTCTCTCTCTCTCTCTCTCTCTCTCTCTCTCTCTCTCTCTCTCTCTCTCCCTCCCTCCCTGCATCGCTCTCTCCTTCTTTGTAATACTGAATTCCAATAAACACCATTTTTTTTTATCTCTCTCTTCTTTTGACCTAGATATATTTTTCTAAAAGGTATGAATCAGAATAAATATCTTCTAACTATATATATATATGTTTCGGATATATCTGACGAAGATATATTCGAAACCGGTCAAATCCGTCTCTTGTATTGTGAATATATTCATTCTTATTCATACCTTTTTTTACATTTATCAACATGAAAAGGGATCATTTATTAACCTTTTATATATTACGAATTAATTATCGTCGAAAAATAAAACGTTTGTGAATTGTAACTTTGTGATAAAGTACCGACTCTTTTATTTTTTTATTTTTTTTTATTATTATTATTATTGTATTTATTATTATTATTATTATCATTATTTTACAGCTTGTCACATAAATTCCTTAATGTCATAAATCGTATAATATTATAGTGGTTTATAAGAAAATAAACTTTCTGAATTTTAAATATTACATTAGAGAATGAAAAGGCACAGAAGGACAGAGAAGTGGTTATCCGATACAAAGATCAAAGACCTAAATATTAAAAGATTCGCCAATGTCAACCAGTCATAAAAAGCCCGAACCGATCTTGAACTAATCACAAACTGATGTACTTTAACTTGATGATTAATTTGAGTGATTAGAATCGTAGAAAGAGGAGAGAAAAGGCACAAAAGGGTAATAAACTTTAAGAATATTCTTATCGTTTCTTGTTACCAGGACATGAAAAAAGGCCAGCACAAGGCCACACACGCACACACACACACACACACACACACACACACACACACACACACACGCACACACACACACACACACACACACACACACACACACACACACACACACACACACACACACACACACACACACTCACACACACACGCGCACACCTACATATATATATATATATATACACATATGTATATATTTATTTATATATGTATATGTATATGTGTGTGTATATGTGTGTATGTGTGCGTGTGTGTGTGTGTGTGTGTGTATGCGCGGAATCCTCCATGATCGTTGTTATTAAAACTTCGAAACATCCGTGTACCCAAACGCAGCAGCATAATCCATTATCCCATCACAGTAAGTACACTATACCGAAACTTCATAAATCTGGGAAGTTTTCTAAGGATATACAACAACATGATAGATTACGTAGATTGCATGTTGAATGAGAGAAAAGCGATAGTTTGCTAAATATAACAACAATTTGAAGTCAGGAGTCCGCTGTACCTAATGATTTTCTCTTTATGCAAATTCACCTACCTCGATATAACGGTATTTTGAATTTTCTGAATTTAAACTTCTGTAAACGACAAGAATAATCTTGGTACTGTTATCGAAACAATTGGGAAGCGCAATTCAGTGAATAAAACCACTTTAATGTAACTGTCTATTGAAAGAAATAGAAAGCATGTAACGGTTGTTCATATATAATCATGTTCTACTTCTGTGATATCAGAACAAGATCAACGACTTCTGGGTTGGATGAAGTATTCTGAACTACAGTATGATGAGGTGTATGTTTTGTATTAATGTATAAAAGAAGCTTTACGCACACGTACTCATACTCAGAGAGGTAGATAGATAGATAGATAGATAGATAGATAGATAGATAGATAGATAGATAGATAGATAGATAGATAGATAGATAGATAGATAGATAGATAGATAGATAGATAGATAGATAGATAGATAGATAGATCGATAGATAGATAGATAGATAAATAGACAGATAGAGAGAGAGAGAGAGAAGGGGGACTGACACCTGTTGACCTATTTGGTCACGATATATCTTCATCTGTTTAATGAATATATATATATATATATATATATATATATATATATATATATATACGCACATGCACACACACACACTCACACACACACACACTCACACACACACACACACACACACACACACATACACACACACACACACACACAAATATATATATATCTATATCTATATCTATCTATCTATCTATCTATATCTATATATATACATATATATATATACATACATATATATATATATATATATATATATATATATATATATATATATATATATATTTGTGTGTGTGTGTGTGTGTATGTGTATGTGTATATGTTTGTGTGCGTGTGTATGTATGTATGTATGTATAAATATAAATTCAATTTCTTCCGCATTTCATAACTTATTAAAGCATAATACGAATAGTTTAACATATTAGAGTGACTGGCACCTAACATGATAACAGAACACGGAATTCATTTATCACCCCGTGTAGGCGTCAAATCTTTCCTTGTATCATACCCTTGTTAACCCTTTCGTGGCCGATCTCGTCAATTTAGGCGACATCTATTCCATCTGTTCCTGTCAATTAACGTTTTAATTGCGGGCATCGCTTAACTGTCAGCCTGGGTAGACCGCGACTGTTAAAATAGCCATCTGATCGCCAGAAACCATACTGTCATTATACTTGAAATTCAGTATTGTAATTCGTATAAGGACTGTAGTATAAGTATAAGTATATGTAGTATAAGGACATGTAGGTTGACTGATACTTCATTAATTGATTTGGATTCTTATGGCCGTATCGGCGCTGTCGGTGGAATATATCTTGCAACTGTGTGAAATTTTTAGAGAAATGAAATATTAACGGTAAATTTTTATATGCTGATAACAAAACCTTATTAAAAGTTTTCTTAGCAACAAAATTACAATCTCACTCTCTCTCTCTCTATTACACACACACACACACACACACACACACACACGCACACACACACACACAAACACCACACACACACACACATACACACACACTTACACACACACACCTACACACACACGCACACCTACACACACACACACACACACCTACACACACACACACCTACACACACACACCTACACACACACACACCTACACCTAAACACACACACACACACACACACCTAAACACACACACACACACCTACACACACACACACACCTACACACACACACCTACACACACACACACACACCTACACACACCTACACACCTACACCCACACACACACACACACACACACACACACCTACACACACACACACACACACCTACACACACACACACACACACACACCCACACACACCTAAACACACACACACACACACACACACACACACAAAACGCACACATATCCGCCAGATCCCCTCCCGAAAGATATACCCGTCGGAAGGGGCGGCACCGTCTCAGAAGACTCAACTCGACATCTTAAGAGATTTAAACGGCTTTTTGATGACCACTTAGGCTTCCCCCTCAAGGTATCGCTTCTCAAGGCTTTTTTTGCATCTTCCTCCTCCAGGTTTTTTTTCCCAGGTCAGGCTCTCGGTCTCTGGGTTCGGCTCCGTCTTCTCCAAGTCGGTATCATTTTACCCTCCGCTCCTTCCCCTCTGCATAGCATCCCCCCCTGTCCCTTTCGGGGTCTCCGGCATCATTTTACCTCCCTCCCCCCGGCATAGGATCATCCCTCCCCCCTGCATGTCATCCCCCCCTTCCCCTTTTCCCCGTCCCCAACATCATTTGCCCTCCCCCTCCACCCCCTGCATAGCATCCCCTCCCCCCTTTCTCCGTCTCCAGCATCTTTACCCCCTCCCCCCCTGCACAGCATCATCCTCCCCTTTCCTCCGTCTCCAGCATCATTTTACCCCCCTCCCCTCTCCCCCCTGCATAGCATCCTCCCCTCCCCCTCCCCCAATCCTCCCTGCTGTGTCACTGCCTGAAGCGTTTCCCCAAAGGCTGGGGAGAGCAGTTTCATGATCGGGTCTTGCATTATTATTAAATTTATTCCGGCAGTTATTGTCTCTTTTGCCTATACACGAGACAAAGAGGTTCTCATGCCACCTACACTTTACACTACACGATACACTTTCCTACACTTTCGATTTCATCATCGTTACTATCTCCGTTGTTATTATTACTGCTAATTCTAATTTTTCTCTAGTCTAGGAAAGAAAATAATATAAAATATTCAACATATACAGCGTACTATACAACTTATTCCTTTTTTTCATAGAGCCTATATTAAAAAACAATTCGTTCTTCCTCTTTCATCGTAGCAGAACAAATTTCACCACTCAGAGTTCTTCGGGAGTTATTCGCACCGTTCCTTAAGTGAACCAGAGATTCGAAACACCGCTCCTGAACCAGCGCCGAAGCAACACGCTCAACCACACACCAGCATTCGTATTGACTGCGACATCCTTGCCATTGCAGAAGGAGAGAGAGAAGAAACCGAATGTGAAAAGCTGACAGCGGGGAAATGGCTTAGTGAATCAGTGGCATAAGAAGCAGCGGTGGGGGTTTTGAAGGGTTGACTTGCCTTGCGCTGCAGAAATGCAAGGATCGAGGTCCTGAGAGGTCTGAAGTCGAGATAAGGTGAGATTTGCGGAGCCGCTTTCGGTGAATAAAGATTGGGTCTTGGTGGCCAGACTTTTACTACTTTTTCGAATGCACTCTCATCGCTTTCCTGTCGCGATGCTGGAAGGGAGGGAGGGAGAGAGAAAAGCAGAAAAGGGAATTAGGAATGCGGGAGAGAGGGAGGGAAGGAGGACGGAGTAAGAAGATTGCGTGGGAGAGGCGAAGAGGAGGGAGGGAGAGAGAATTAGGAATGACGGAGGGAGGGAGAGAGGGAGGAGGGAGAGGGGAAGAGCGGGAGAGAGAGAGAGGGAGGAAAGGAGGAGGGTTTAAGAAGATTACAGTGTGGGAGGGAAGGAAGGGAGGGAGAGAGAAAACAGAGAGGGAATTAGGAATGCGGAAGAGAGGGAGAGAGGGAGAAAAGGAGGATTGAGCGAGGGTAAGGAGATTATGTGGGAGAGGGGAAGGGAGGGAGGAGAGAGAAAAGCAGAGAGGGAATTAGGGAATGCGGGAGAGAGGGAGGAGGGAGAGAGGGAGGAGGGAGAGAGGAGGAAGGAGGAGGGAGTAAGAAGATTGCGTGGAAGAGGCGAAGGGAGGGAGGGAGTGAGTAAAGCAGAGAGGGAAGGAGAGAGAATTTGGAATGACGGAGGGAGGGAGAGAGGGAGAGAAGGAGAGAGGGAGCGGGGGTAAGGAAATTGCGTGGGAGAGGGGAGGGAGGGATGGAGAGAGAAAAACAAAGAGAGAAGGAAGGAGAACTAGGAATAACGAAGTGAAAAAAAGAAAGAAAACAGACAGCGAAGGAAATTAAGAACGAAGGAGGGAGGGAGGGAGGGAGAGGGTACGGAAGGAAGGAGGAACCCGCTAAGTTACGTCTTTTGAGCTGAAATATGAAGGAAGACTCACAAGCATTAGCAGGGTTGGGCCAGGCACCTGTAACCTAATGGAACTTGTCGATTCGTTGAGATCATCGAAGAAACGGAAAAGAAACGGAAAAGGAGAGAAAATGTGTGATAACGTACAGAAGATAGGGGTCGATGTAGAGGAAAGAACAGCGAGAGAGAGGGAGTTAGACAGACAGATAGATAGATAGCGAGAGAGAGAGAGAGAGAGAGAGAGAGAGAGAGAGAGAGAGAGAGAGAGAGAGAGAGAGAGAGAGAGAGAGAGAGAGAGAGAGAGATAGCGATTGAGATAAACAGATAGATAGATAGATAAAGATAAATAAATAGATCGATCGATAGATAGAGAGAGCGAGAGAGACGGAGAGAGAGAGAGAGAGAGAGAGAGAGACAGAGAGAGAGAGAGAGAGAGAGAGAGAGAGAGAGAGAGAGAGAGAGAGAGATAAAAATATAAATAGATAGATAGATAGAGAAAAATAAATAAATAGATCGATCAATAGATAGAGAGAGCGAGAGAGAGAGAGAGAGAGAGAGAGAGAGAGAGAGAAAAGAGTGGGTAAGGGAGGGTATAGAGAAAGAGAGAGAGAGAGAGAGAGAGAGAGAGAAAGAGAGAGAGAGAGAGAGAGAGAGAGAGAGAGAGAGAGAGAGAGAGAGAGAGAGAGAGAGAGACAGACAGACAGAGAGAGACAGACAGACAGACAGAGACAGACAGAGACAGAGACAGACAAACAGACAGAGACGCATCTTTGCCTACACAAAGAAAAGCATAATCATGTTTCAATCTCTTCAATCAATCTTCTTCATTGAAAGTCATCATTTTAATTCAAATAGTTTTCGCGATAATGTTTTTATACGACTTTTTCAATAATGGACATCCTTTCCGGGCAATTTTTGATATGTTATCATTATAACAATACTGTGCAATTGGAATTTCTATAAGTTACAGATGATGTTGAATAAAAGAACAAAATATCTGAATAGATGAGTTAGTATTACAAAACAAAAGCAGATTGATATAAATCCAATACAAATGATTAAAGAAAAGCTAGTTCATGCATAAGGGAAAGGCGGATGAATATGTGTAAACATAAAACGCAAAAATAAATAAAAGGAATTGATATAACAAGGATAGGCAGATGAAAATGTGAAAACATAAAATGAAAAAAATAAAATAAAAAAATAAAGGAATTGATATAAAAAGGAAAGACGAATGAAAATGTATAAACAAAACGCAAAAAACAACAATAAAACTCAAAGGAATTGATATAAAAAGGAAAGACGAATGAAAATGTATAAACATAAAATGCAAAACAACAACAACAAAAAACAAAGGAATTGATATAAAAAGGAAAGACGAATGAAAATGTATAAACATAAAACGAAAAAAAAAAAAAAATGGAATTGATATAAAAAGGAAAGACGAATGAAAATGCATAAACATAAAAAGCAAAAAAACAAACAAAAAAACAACAAAAAATAGAGGAATTGATATAAAAAGGAAAGACGAATGAAAATGCGTAAACATAAAACGCAAAAAAAAAGAATTAATATATAAAGGAAAGACGAACGAAAATGTGTAAACATAAAACACAAAAAGCAAAAAAAAAAAAAAAAAAAAAAATAATGATAACAATAATAAAAAATCCTCCAAAAGAGGTACGGTCACGGATCTCACAGACGAAAGGGAAAAGACACGTCCAATACAAGGGCTCTGAGAGTCTTTAGAGCCGGAGATCAAGTGATTCTGATGTGGACTTGATACCAGGGACGACAGACAGACAAATTGGGGAAGAGGGGAAGCTCTGAGGATGATAAGGGTTGGAGGGGTTGGGGGGGGGGTTGGGGGAAGCTCTGAGGATGATAGGGGTGGGGGGGGCGAAGCTCTGAGGATGGTAGGGGTTGGGGGGTTGGGGGGTTGGGGGGGTAGGGGGTTGGGGGTTGGGGGAGGTTGGGGGGTTGGGGAAGCTCTGAGGATGATAAGGGTTGCGGGGGGTTGGGGGGATTGCGGGGGTTGGGGGTTGGGGGGTTAGGGGAAGCTCTGAGGATGATAGGGGTTGCGGGGGGATGGGGGTTGGGGGTTGGGGGTAGGGGGTTGGGGAAGCTCTGAGGATGATAGGGGTTCCCGGGGGAGGGGTGTTGGGGGGGGGTTGGGGAAGCTCTGAGGATGATAGGGGTTGCGGGGGAGGGGGTTGTGGGGGGGGGGTTGGGGAGGTTGGGGAAGCTCTGAGGATGATAGGGGTTGGGGGGATGGGGATTTGGGGGGTTGGGGGTTGGGGGAAGCTCTGAGGATGATAGGGATTGGGGGGGAGGGGGTTTGGGGGAGTTTTGGGGGGTTGGGGGGGGTTGGGAAGATGGGAAGCTCTGAGGATGACAGGGGTTGCAGGGGCGGGTTGAGGGGTTGGGGAGGGGATGGGGAAGCTCTGAGGATGATAGGGGTTGCGTGGGGAGGGGGTTGGGGGGTTGGGGAAGCTCTGAGGATGATAGGGGTTCCGGGGGTTGGGGGTTGCAGGGCGGGTTGAGGGGTTGGGGAGGGGATGGGGAAGCTCTGAGGATGATAGGGGTTGCGTGGGGAGGGGTTGGGGGTTGGGAAGCTCTGAGGATGATAGGGGTTTGGGGGGATGGGGGTTTGGGGGGGTTGGGGGAAGCTCTGAGGATGATAGGGGTTGGGGAGGGGGTTGGGAGGTTTGCGGGGGTTGGAGGTTGGGGGAAGCTCTGAGGATGATAGGGTGGGGGGGTTGGGGGGTTGGGTAAGCTCTGAGGATGATAGGGGTTGGGGGGAGGAGGGTTGCGGGGTGGGGTGG
>NC_091562.1:3400097-3402597 GCF_042767895.1 Penaeus vannamei
CGCGAAATGTGCGTTTAAAGAGCTAATATGTTTGAAGGTGCATCAAGGTGTTCGAAGTTGTTAAAAAATGACCATTGCTAATATGTATGCAATATCACGCTGGCTGGTGATATATGGCCTGCATTTGACAACATTTGACCTTTGACCCACGCTTATTAACCCGGCCACTATTTTTCACTCTCCTTCGTTCGTTGTCAATAATCCACGCACATGAAACTATATTGTTTAAAAAATATGTGTGCGTATGTAAGCGTGTTTTTTGCATGTTATAAATACAAATAAACGCGTAAAAAGACCTGAACTCGGAGAAATCAAGAATCGTTTAATTCCCGATTAATTTTCTCGAGCCAATCAATCCTCAGTAACTCTTTCCTATTCACGTTCCTCCTCTTTATGGGCCTTTTCTCTATTCCTTTTCGTCGTCCATCTATTAACCTGCTGCGTTTGAGAGTGAAATGCATCCGGGGATTGTGAAGGAGTATTCTCTGATTACTGTAGTCAACGTATTTTCGGTCTATTTTTTATACAGTAAGATTTTTTTTTTTTAAGTTGTTTGCCCGTCTCTCTTTTTTATGGACATTTCTTTCATGATTTAGTTGGTATTTACATATTGATCTATTAATTATTTTTTGCTTTCTTATATTCTTGATACATACATACATATACACACACACACTCACACACACACACACACACACACACACACACACACACACACACATATATATATATATATATATATATATATATATATATATAAGAGAGAGAGAGAGAGAGAGAGAGAGAGACAGAGAGAGAGAGAGAGACAGAGAGAGAGAGAGAGAGAGAGAGAGAGAGAGAGAGTGTGTGTGTGTGTGTGTGTGCATGTGCATGCTTGCGTGCTTGTGTGCGTGTGTATGTGACGAATGTATAAAGAGAGAGACACACAACCCGTATATATAGGATAATTTCACACAAACGGTTCCCGAACAAATGAAATATTATATAATCCACTATATACAATATACAAAAAGAATATCAAGTGCACCATAGACATACATCACACAAAATACAGCAAGGCAATATAGATATTCAACACAGTTATAAAACCTAACCGAATGGCACAGAGGTAGGACGCGCAGCCAGGCAAGACCCAGCTGTATTTCACAGATAAGGGATAAGTCTGATGTGCGAAGCTGAGCCTCGCCCGGGCTATGCCTATGAGCCCGGCCTGTGAAAAATATGCGTCGAGTAGTTCATATTATTACAATATGTAATAGATAATGATCTAGAGAAAGTGTAATATGTATTAATATCGAAGCAATTGATTGGCATAATGCAAAATATTTAACTAATGGAGCATGGAATTTATAAATTATCTTAGATTGCATTATAGTAAAGTATTTGCGGCATTGAGAAAATAATGAAAATTCTTAGAGAATTTCAGTAAGAAAGTAAAGGGAAAAATTTCCGTAGAAATTTCCTTATAAAAGTTTATCGGGGGTCACTTAGTAAGAATAATTGTGTCACATTAATAGAAGGTAAATATGGCGAAAAATTAACGAGAAATAGGGAATATGAGTCTCAATTGGGAGGGGGAAGGAAAATTACGGAGAAATGAGAAAGGTATACCTAAAAATAGCAACTTTCCTCTTGGCTGATGATGCCTCCACTGCTTAAAGTATTACAACTGTAGTGACGCGACACACTTTCGTCGGAAAAATTAAAATGGTAACGAATCTTTAAAAAAAATATTGAGTTGCTTATTGAAGGCATGAATTCTTAAAATGGAGACATGGCATTTTATCGAAAACTTACTGCTGGCACCAATATTGTCCAGGAAGAGTTATCGATATTCTTTTGCTGGCACCAATATATGCCAGGCAGCTTAACGAGATCCCACCGCTGCCACCAATGTATGTGACGGGTGTGTAAGGAGAGAAACACACTCATCCCATCCACAATGGGTAATTCCAGATGAATAATTCATAGATCATATAATATATAATTCACAAATGTAGGTAGATACATGCAACATGCAAAATCAGTAAAAAGTGCACAGCAGATAATATCAACACACAAAATATAGAAATGCAATAGAGAGTATAAAGAATCAACTAAGTTACAAAACGTAAGTGAATGGGACAGAGGTAAGTCAGAGATAAGAACCAATCTGAAAGTACAGACATAACCGTGGGTTTATGTCTGGAGATGTCATTGGAGGTTGCCAACTAGTGCGTGTGATGTACAGCCGATATGGGTCGATCACTCTACCTGGGGTCTGGTCATCACTGGGCCCCATCGGCGGGAGAATATTATCCGTAGCTTGGCTGCTCGCCAGTTTTTCGTTATAAACGTACATGTCTAAAGAAAGTGTATATTTTATCTAATGTGTATATATTCACTGTGTGTGTATGTGTGTATATATGTATATGTATGTATGCATGTGTATGTGTGTGTGTGTAAATATTTTATTTATTTGTACATACATAGACACACGCACATACATACTCTCACTTTA
>NC_091562.1:3415097-3420097 GCF_042767895.1 Penaeus vannamei
TAACGTAACACACATATATATATATACATATCTCACGTCCACGCAATAGTGGGCCGTAAACTCCTTCTGCAGAGGGACTTTACAGGTTTTTCAACGGAGTACAAAGTCTCTCGGTGCCATAAAATCCTATTACGTATGGTGATATAGCTACTACACCCGCGTGGCACTTCAAATTTATTGCCTAACGCTGAAAACCCGACGAACAGAATTTCATTTTTCACACGTTATTTCCTTCGTTGTTATGGTATGGTTAGTTCTGGGACTTTTTGTTCCCTCTTTAAGGTTGTTTACGCTTGTATATCACCGACGGTTTCTGTGTACTTTGGCTGTGTATGGGCGTGGGGGGGAGGTGTTGTATATGCATATTTGTTCATGTATTTTCCAAACGGTCGGGTGTATTTTAAACTCTCGGCAGATTTGGGAGAATTTCACAGCTCGGACATGCACTTAAAACCAGTAAAAAAAAAAAAAAGAAAAAAAAAATGCCAATGGTCTTTGAAGTGTTTCATCTGCTCACTAACCAAAGTCTTCACCAGTGCGCCTAATAAATGAAATAAAATAAAATAAAATAATCATGGAAGAAAAAAAATCATTAGATTACATAACTCGAACATATGCATAAAACAAGTAAAATAACAAGAAATACCAATGATTAAAAAGTGCCCCATCCCCTCACTAGCCAAAATCCTTACCAGCGCCAAATAAACAAAATAGAATAGAATAAAATGCCCAAAGAAGAAGAAGAAGAAGAAGAAGAAGAAGAAGAAGAAGAAGAAGAAGAAGAAGAAGAAGAAGAAGAAGAAGAAGAAGAAGAAGAAGAAGAAGAAATAGATTACACAACTCAAACATATGTATAACCCAAGTAAAATAAGGCAAAATACCCATCAAATAGTGCTGCATTCCCTCACCAACCACAATCTTTACCAGCACCAAATAAACAAAATAGAATAGAATAAAATGCCCAAAGAAGAAGAAGAAGAAGAAGAAGAAGAAGAAAAAAGATTTCATAACTCAAACATATGTATAACCCAAGTAAAATAAGGCAAAATACCCATCAAATAGTGCTGTATCCCCTCACGAACCAAAATCTTTACCAGTGCACCTAATAGATAAAATAGAATGAAATAGGATATTCATGGAATAATGAATCATTATATTTCATAACATATACATAAAACAAGTAAAAATAAGACAAAATACCCATGATTAAATAGGGCTTCATCCCCCCCACTATTTTTTTTTTTTTTACCAGAGTGCCTGATAAATAGAATAAAACAAAATAAAACACTCAAGCAAAAAAAAAAAAAAAAAAAAAAAAAAATCATAAGGAACATATACATAAAACAAGTAAAAATAAGACAAAATACCCATAATCAAACAGCGCTTCATCCCCCCCCCCCACTATTTTTTTTTTTACCAGAGTGCCTGATAAATAGAATAAAACAAAATAAAACACTCAAGAAAAAAAAAATAGATTTCATAAGGAACATATACATAAAACAAGTAAAAATAAGACAAAACACATGGTGAAATAGTGCTTCATCCCCAAAATAACCCAAATCTTTACCAGTGCGCCCAGCAACTAAAATAAAATGAAATAAAATGCTCAAAGAATAAAAAATAGTTAGATATCTGAACTGGAATATATACATAAAACAAGTAACATGAGATGAAATACCAATGATCAATTAGCGCTTCATCCCCTCCTAACTAAAAGCTTTACCAGAACGCCTAAAAAAAAAAAAAAAAAAAAAAAAAAAAAAATAATAATAATGATAATAATAATAATAATAATAATAATAATAATAATAATAATAATAATAATAATAATAAAAAACATTAAATATCTTAACTCGAACATCTACAGAAAACAAAGTAAAACAAAAGAAAACTGATCAAATAGCGCTTCATCCCCCCACTAACCAAAATCTTTACCAGAGCGCCTAATAAGTGAAATAGAGTGAATAAAAACTGAAAGAAGAAAAATTAATTAGATTCCATTTCTCGAACATATACACAAAACAAGTAAAAATAAGACAAAACACCCAGAGCGCCCAGCAACTAAAATAAAATGAAATAAAATGCTCAAAGAATAAAGATCATTAGATATCTGAACTAAAAGCTTTACCAGAGCGCCTAAAAAAAAATAATAATAAATAGATAAAATAAAAGAAGAAAAATCATTAGATATTTTAACTGGTACATCTACAAAAAAAAAAAAAAAAAAAAACAAGTAAAAATAAGACAAAACACCCAGAGCGCCCAACAACTAAAATAAAATGAAATAAAATGCTCAGAGAATAAAAATCATTAGATATCTAAACTGGAATATATACATAAAACAAGTAACTTAAGATGAAATACCAATGATCAAATAGCGCTTCATCCCCTCCTAAATAAAAGCTTTACCAGGGCGCCTAAAAAAAAAAAAAAAAAAAAAAAAAAAAAAAAAAAAAAAAAAAATATAAATAAAATAATAATAATAATAATAATAAAACATTAAATATCTTAACTCGAACATCTACAAAAAACAAGTAAAACAAAAGAAGACTGATCAAATAGCGCTTCATTCACTCACTAACCAAAATCTTTACCATAGCGCCTAATAAATAAAATAGAGTGAAAAAAAAAACTCAAAGAAGAAAAAATAATTAGATTCCATTTCTCGAACATATACACAAAACAAGTAAAAATAAGACAAAACACCCAGAGCGCCCAGCAACTAAAATAAAATGATAAAATGAAATAAAAAAGAATAAAAATAATAATAATAATAATAATAATAATAATAATAATAATAATAATAATAATAATAATAATAATAATAATAATAAACATTAAATATCTTAACTCGAACATCTACAGAAAACAAAGTAAAACAAAAGAAAACTGATAAAATAGCACTTCATCCCCTCCTAATCAAAAGCTGTACCAGAACGCCTAAAAAAAAAAAAAAAAAAAAAAAAAAAAAAAAAAAAAAAAAAAAAAAAAAAATAATAATAATAATAAAAAAAACATTGAATATCTTAACTCGAACATCTACAAAAAACAAAGTAAAACAGAAGAAGACTGATCAAATAGCGCTTCATCCCTTCCTAACCAAAAGCTTTACCAGAACGCCTAAAAAAAAAAAAAAAAAAAAAAAAAAAAAAAAAAAATAATAATAATAATAATAATAATAAAAAAAACATTAAATATCTTAAGTCGAACATCTACAGAGAACAAAGTAAAACAAAAGAAGACTGATCAAATAGCCCTTCATCCCCTCCTAACCATAAGCTTAACCAGAACGCCTTAAAAAAAAAAAAAAAAAAAAAAAAAAAAAAAAAAATAATAATAATAATAATAATAAAAACATTAAATATCTTAACTCGAACATCTAAAAAAAAATAAAAACAAGTAAAACAAGACAAGACTGAGCAAATAGCGCTTCATCCCCCCACTAACCAAAATCTTTACCAGAGCGCCTAATAAGTGAAATAGAGTGAAAAAAAAGCTCAAAGAAGAAAAATTAATTAGATTCCATTTCTCGAACATATACACAAAACAAGTAAAAATAAGACAAAACACCCAGAGCGCCCAGCAACTAAAATAAAATGAAATAAAATGAAATAAAAAAGAATAAAAAAAAAATAAAACTAAATAAATTATAATAAAAATAATAATAAATAATAATAATAATAAATAAATAAATAATAGAATAAAATGCTCAAAGAATAAAAATCTTTAGATATCTGAACTGGAATATATACATAAAACAAGTAACTTAAGATGAAATACCAATGATCAAATAGCGCTTCATCCCCTCCTAAATAAAAGCTTTACCAGAACGCCTAAAAAAAAAAAAAAAAAAAAAAAAAAAAAAAAAAAAAAAAAATAATAATAATAATAATAATAAAAAAAACATTAAATATCTTAACTCGAACATCTACAGAAAACAAAGTAAAACAAAAGAAGACTGATCAAATAGCGCTTCATCCCCTCCTAACTAAAAGCTTTACCAGAGCGCCTAAAAAAAAAAAAAAATAAAAAAAAATAATAATAATAATAAAAAAAAACATTAAATATCTTAACTCGAACATCTACAGAAAACAAAGTAAAACAAAAGAAAACTGATCAAATAGCGCTTCATCCCCTCCTAACCAAAAGCTTTACCAGAACGCCTAAAAAAAAAAAAAATAAAAAAAAAAAAAAAAAAAAAAAAAAATAATAATAATAATAATAATAATAATAATAAATAAATAAATAAAAATAAAATAAAAAACATTAAATATCTTAACTCGAACATCTACAAAAAACAAGTAAAACAAGACAAGACTGATCAAATAGCGCTTCATCCCCTCCTAACCAAAAGCTTTACCAGAGCGCCTAATAAATAAAATAGAGTGAATAAAAACTCAAAGAAGAAAAAATAATTAGATTTCATTTCTCGAACACATACACAAAACAAGTAAAAATAAGACAAAACACCCAGAGCGCCCAGCAACTAAAATAAAATGATAAAATGAAATAAAAAAGAATAAAAAAAAAATAAAACTAAATAAATAATAATAAAAATAATAATAAATAATAATAATAATAAATAAATAAATAATAAAATAAAACTCAAAGAATAAAGATCATTAGATATCTGAACTGGAATATATACAAAAAACAAGCAACATACGATGAAATACCAATGGTCAAATAGTGCTTCATCCCCTCCTAACCAAAAGCTTTACCAGAACGCCTAAAAAAAAAAAAAAAAAAAAAAAAAAAAAAAAAAAAATAATAATAATAATAATGATAATAATAATAATAATAATAATAATAATAATAATAATAATAAAAAACATTAAATATCTTAACTCGAACATCTACAAAAACAAGTAAAACAAAAGAAGACTGATCAAATAGCGCTTCATCCCCTCCTAACCAAAATCTTTACCAGAGCGCCTAATAAATGAAATAGAGTGAAAAAAACTCAAAGAAGAAAAAATAATTAGATTCCATTTCTCGAA
>NC_091562.1:3432597-3442597 GCF_042767895.1 Penaeus vannamei
TTCGCGATTTCTCGAATAAATATCACTCACTCGAATAAAGATATCTGTTTCTCCCAGAAACTCGTTTGGACTTGTTTACGTAATCCGGGAGATTCTTTCAACACACAGCTTACCCGTGTTTTCTTTCGCTCACGCCTGCGGTATCCGATCCGATTTTTTTCAGCGCCGTATCAACAATATATATAAATATATATATATATATATATATATATATATATATATATATATATATATATATGTGTGTGTGTGTGTGTGTGTGTGTGTGTGTGTGTGTGTGTGTATGTGTATGTACAAATGTAAATATATATATATATATGTATATATATATATATATATATATATATATATATATATATATATATATATATGTATATATATATATATATATGTATATATATATATATATATATATATATATATATATATATATATATATATGTATATATATATATATATATATATATATATATATATATATGTATATATATATATATATATATATATATATATATATATATGTATATATATATATATATATATATATATATATATATATATATATATATATATGTGTGTGTGTGTGTGTGTGTGTGTGTGTGTGTGTGTGTGTGTGTGTATGTGTGTGTGTAGTGTATATATATATATATATATATATATATATATATATATATATATATATATATATATACACATACACGGATATACATACATCTACACGCACACACATATATATCTACATACATATATACACAATCAGTGCCATTAAAATCTGCGCCACCTCGCGATGCGCGTTTACGCGCTATAAAAAGCAATGTGAAGGGAGTACTCACTCGTCTTCATACAAAGTGGCAAGTCCCTTGTTTGTCGCATAATTTCCCAAGCGTTTCTGAACAGATTCCGTCAGCCGCTGAAGGAGACTGGGCTTCAGGTCGTCCTGTATGTCGTGGAGGGGATCCCCGAGTTTAGTGGTCGAGATGTCCCTCTTCCTGAGGCGTCTTTCCATGGGCCCCGGATGTCCTCGGTGAGGTTGTGGCGTCGGGAATTCCCCGGCCAGTCTCTGATGACGTCAACACCAATTCATTCAAGCCAAAAATGTATTAATTCTGACGTGTGGGACAGTCCTATTGAAACCCGGTGGAGTAGCGGTGGCCAAAGCATTCCTCAAAGTGTATGGCGAGGAGCTCCATGTGGCGGTTCTCGTTCACAGTCACGTTCCTTGGTAGGATAACAAGCTTCTCTGTCCTATGGTACCGGAAGGAATATACCATCACTGAATTAGAATGTTTGACCGTGGTTTGCAAGTACTTTGCAGAGAATGGATCTATGCCTGGTCTGGCCACGACTTCCACTATAAAGGTCGCCATATCAGTCCACAACACATGCTCTCATTTCTTCAAGGTTCCAATTCAAATATTCTTTACATCCACAACACATATTCTCATCTCTCCAGGTTCCAAATCAATTTTTTTTACATCCACAACACACGCTCTTATCTCTTCAGGTTCCAATTCAAATATTATTACATCCACAACACACGCTCTTATCTCTCCAAGTGTTAATTCAAATATTCTTTACATCCACAACACACGCTCCCACCTCTTTACGTTCCAATCCAAATACCTCTTACAAAATATAACTCATTTCCATCACTGCTTCTTGGCGATCATCAACACTCGTCCTCCAGCTGGCACCGGCACTCACGAACACTCACCTCCCTCAGCAGCCACGAGCTCATTTCCTTCATTGCCTTTCGCTGCTACCACGGGGCTCAGTCTCCTCCCGACCTGAGATGGGTCTGAGTGTCTTGTAAGATGTTTTACGAGGTATCCCGAAGCGACCTTTGCGGAAGGCGGATCCTCACCAGCAGCGTTTGTGATCTTACGAGAGCCTGGTTGTTCTGAGTGCAATTCCGGTCAGAGAGGATTTTCTTTATTTTCTCTCGTCTAAAGCAGTCGGGGATGCAATGGCTGCGATTTATTTCTTTGGCAGCTGACTTTATATATATATATATATATATATATATATATATATATATATATATATATATATATATATATATATATATATATATATATATATAACCCAATATGACCAGGAATATGATCCGTGGCCACTCGTTGGGAATTGATTTAGAAACACACACACACACACACACACTATATATATATATATATATATATATATATATATATATATATATATATATATATATATATATATATATATATATATATATATATTAGTATCTGTGTGTGTATGTATTTATTTGTAGCTTAAAGCCTAAATATACAGCTGAATATACATCCCACGCAAATCGGTAAACCATTTTAGCAAAATTTCAAACACGCTTAATAGCCGCCCCTCCTTCCCCCCACACGCCCACCCCCCGCCCACCCCACCCCACCCTACCCCGCCCACCCACCTCACCCCACCCCACCCCGCCCACCTCACCCTTTCCCAGGTTTCTCGTCTCCTCTCAGTGTTTCATCCTCTTTATTCCAGCTCTGTGTGAAATTCCTAATCTCTCGCTGATAACGGGGATCGATACGGCAGCCTCCTCGCGCAGATCGACATCACGGTCGTATGACACATGACAGATTCTCGTTTTTTTTCGTTTTTTTGTATTTTTATTTTTTCGTTTTTTTTTTTTTTTTTTTATTTTTTATTTTTTGTGCGTTCGTACATGACAGCTCTCGCATGTTCATGGCACCGTCAGGAAGTTTGTATGTCTCTCATGAGGATAGAAGGGTATGTAGCGTGTAAGATAGATAAGATTTTTGATGTTGTTGATATTTGTCGTATGATGACTGATAACTAATCTTTTTCTAGCTGAAATATGGCATCCTCTTCACCATAATTATTTTTATTATCATTGTCATTATCATTATCAGCTTCATCGTCATCGTCATCATGATCACAATGCCATTATTATTATCATCATTATCATCATCACGTGTCATTTCATTATTTTTCTACTGTTATAACTGTCATCCTTTATCTTCATCATCATCATTATCTTCATCATCATCATTATCTTCATCCTCATCTTTCTTATCATGATCTTCGTTTTCATAATAATAATAATAATATTAATAATTATTGCTATTAGTAGTATCATTATCATTATTATCACTTTTATTACGTTTAACATTATTATTACTTTTATTACGTTTAACATTATCATTATCATTTCTATTATCATTATGATTATTATTATCTTAATCATTATCATTATTATCATCATATTCATTATTAGCATTGTTAGTATTATTATCATATTACCTTTAATATTTTCATCACCATCATCTTTATTATTATCTCTAGCAACGCCATCATTAGCATTTTCTTTTCTTAAGAACAATAATACTAGTTATTTTACATATTGTTGATACTTTCCATTTCCATGATAATTTCCATTTATTACTTAAAATGCACTATTGTTTTTCCAAATATAAGTGAACTGAATATAAGCGCCATTCGTCTTACAAATAATAAAATTGTTCATTTCTTATTTATTTATTTATTTATTTATTTATTTATTATGCGTTATTTATTGTTAATGCTATAATACTTCAATAATTAATGTGATGAATCGATGCATACGAAAAAAGGTTAAATATCGTAATATATATGTTATGATTTTCCATAACTCGCGGGTTTAAAGTGACACATAAACACTCACACACATTTTGTACACACATACGCACAGAGAATAGATGATAGAACCGCGCTATCAAAATAATATGAAAATAAGAGATGGTAAGCAGAGGGAAGGATGTGAACTTATTTACCCAAATTTATGAATATCATAATAATTAGTTGAGAAACCCACAATGCACGAACTAAATTTATTGAAGTTGGCTCACTTAATGTAATTAACATACTCGTTTGGCTCAATAAATATAGTTTTGCATTGTGGGTTTTTCTACCATAGTATCAACACGGTGGAGTGATTTTCCATTCATCATGATAGTTACTCTTGCAGGTTGGCGAACTAAAATGATACAATTGCAAAATCTCAGTTGTGTGCTGGTGGTGCAGAGGTAGCATTCTCGTCTGGCGATCCTCCTGACCCGCGTTCGAATCCCGCATGGTACCCCCCCCCTCCCCGGCTATCCCTTGCACAAAGGAGGGTGATTTAGTAGCAGACTTAACAGACAGCCTATTATGTCGAACTTAATAACCAATGACAAACAGACAACTAAGATACTATCATCCTCCAAAGATTCTCTGACATAAATCCTTTTTCCCTTCGTGACATCCTCTCGCAACTCCTTGGGATTTTCAACATCATCCTCACCTTCCTGATATGGATATTCTTCACAGGTTCCCTTCTTCTCTGGCCACATGCCCGTCTGTACAGCTTAATCGCTAACACTTTCAGTTCCTCGGTCGGTTGGTTTGTCACATGGGATTCTATGCTTCCCGTCTGTGAATGTCTCTGTCAGTTCCATTTCCTTGGTCTGTCGGTCTGTCCTATAGGATTCTATACTTCCTGTCTGTACAATTTTGTCTCTGTCACTTCCTGTTCCTCGGTCAGTCGGTCTGTTCTATAGAATTCTATACTTCCTGTCTGTACAACTTTGTCTCTGTCAGTTCCACTTCCTTGGTCTGTCGGTCTGCCGTATAGGATTCTATAATTCCCATCTGTTCAGCTTTGTCTCTGTCACTTCCTGTTCCTTAGTCGGTTCCTCACGTGGGATTATATATTTCCTGTCTGTGCAGCTTTGTCTCTGTCACTTCCTGTCCCTCAATCAGTCGGTTCCTCACGTGGGATTATATATTTCCTGTCTGTGCAGCTTTGTCTCTGTCACTTCCTGTCCCTCAATCAGTCGGTTCCTCACGTGGGATTCTATACTTCCCGCCTGTACAACTTTGTCTCTGTCACTTCCTGTTTCTCGGTCAGTCGGTTCCTCACACGGGATTTTATATTTCCCATCTATGCAGCTTTGTCTCTGAGACTTCCAGTTCCTTAGTCAGTTCCTCACATGGGATTCTATACTTCCTGTCTGTGCAGCTTTGTCTCTGTCAGTTCCACTTCCTTGGTCTGTCGGTCTGCCGTATAGGATTCTATACTTCCCATCTGCACAGCTTTGTATCTGTCACTTCCTGTTCCTCGGTCAGTCGGTTCCTCACGTGGGATTCTATACTTCCCGTCTGTTCAGCTTTGTATCTGTCAGTTCCAGTTCCTTAGTCGGTTCCTCACATTGGATTCTATACTTCCCATCTGTTCAGTTTTGTCTCTGTCACTTCCTGTTCCTCTGTCAGTCGGTTCCTCACATTGGATTCTATACTTCCCATCTGTTCAGTTTTGTCTCTGTCACTTCCTGTTTCTCGGTCAGTCGGTTCCTCACACGGGATTCTATATTTCCCATCTGTTCAGCTTTGTCTCTGTCACTTCCTGTTCCTTAGTCGGTTCCTCACATAGGATTCTATACTTCAAGGCTATCTTAATTTATGTAGCCATGACATGTATCTGACTTAGCTTGGTTTACCATTTGCAGAATATAAATTATGCGACTTTTTCCGTGTTGTGTAAAACTATTTGCATTAATTTTTTGCTGTTTTTCATATGTTTTTTTTTTTACTTGTTATTATTATCATTATTAGTAATAGTGACAATAGAAGTAGCAGTATTATCATTGGCCTTATTAATTCTTATCACCATGATAGTTATAGTAATAATAATTATTATCATCATTATCATTTTCGTTATCATTATTATTGTTAGTCTTATAGTTACTATTATCATTATCACTTTATCATTATCATTATTGTTATTACTATTATTATTACTATTATTATTATTATTATTATTATTATTATTATTATTATTATTATCATTAGTAGTAGTAGTAGTAGTAGTAGCAGTAGTAGTAGTAGTATTATATCTATTATTGTCTTTATTATTACTATTATTATTATTATTATTATTATTATTATTATTATTATTATTATCATTATTATTATTAGTAGTAATATCATTATTGTCATTATAATGATGTGGTGGTGGTGGTGGTGGTGATGATGATGATGATGATGATGATGATGATGATGATGATGATGATGATGATGATGATGATGATGATGATGATGATGATGATGATGATGAATGATAATAATAATGCTGCTGATGATAATGATAATGATATCGATAATGTTTATAACAATGGCAATGATGATAACAATAATAGCAGTAATGATAATGACAAAACTACTATTACTAATAATAATAACAATGATAATGATAATAATGCTACTAATGCTACTACTAATGGTAATAACAGTCAAAATGGTAAGAATAATAATGATACTACCAGTATTGCTACCAATGATAACTGCGGTGTAGTGATGTTCAGATGTACTAAACACTGTAAATAGGCAGAAATAAATGCAATTCTTTTACTAACAATGACTGATATTAGCCACAGAAATATTGCGGTGAATCTACAGGAATAAAAGAAATATTATCATGTTTGCTTTATGCCATATTTTATCTCTCTGACTTTTCATTTCATTCTCTTCCTCCCTCCCCCTCTCTCTCTCTTTCTCTTTCTCTTTCGCTCTCTCTCTCTCTCTCTCTCTCTCTCTCTTTCTCTCTCTCTCTCTCTCTCTCTCTCTCTCTCTCTCTCTCTCTCTCTCTCTCTGCCTCACACTCTCTCTCTGTGCTTCCCTCCACCCCCCCCCTCTCTCTCTCTCTCTGCCTCCCTCCGCATTGCTCTCTCAATCCCTCCTCCTGTCCTCGTGCCCCCCCCCCTCCTCTCTCTCCATTCCTCCCTCCCTCACTCCTTCTCTGCCCTCCACCCCCTTCTCACTCCTTCCCTCTCTCTCTCCTTCCTCCCCTCTCTTTCTCCTTCCCCTTTTTTTCTCCCTCCTCCCCCCCCCCCCTCTCTCTCTCTCTCTCTCTCTCTCTCTGCCTCCCTCCACCCCCCCTCTCTCTGCCTCCCTCCGCATAGTTCCCTCAATCCCTCCTCCTGCCCCCCCCCCTCCTTCTTTCTCTCCATTCCTTTCTCCCTCCCTCCTTCTCTGTCCTCCCCCTTCTCTCTCTCTCTCTCTCTCTCTCTCTCTCTCTCTCTCTCTCTCTCTCTCTCTCCTTCACCCCCCCCCTCTCTCTCTCTTTCTCTCTTTTTCTCTTTTTCTCTTTCTCTCTTTCTCTCTCTCTCTCTTTCTCTCTCTCTCTCTCTCTCTTCCAGTGTTGCAGATTTACGTGTTCGATGTAATTTTCTTTATCACTCTTTAAACGCTCATATTTAACTCCAACTATTGTTTATGGTTAAAGCTTACTTATGATTGCAATTAGCCAAATGTGTAATTAATTACATTTTGATTAATATGCAACTCCAATTACTTTAAGCTTGATATAAATATACATAGCCTATTATATATTTATTGTAAACAGACGGATGTAACAGGTTCTGATGTGCCAAAAGCAGTTTCATATATCGTTGGGGAGTGAAACATATATTTGTATTTAGTCTTTTATTTTATTATTTATCTATCTATCTATCTATCTATCTATCTATCTATCTATTTTAATTTTATTTATTTATCTTTTTTTTTTTTTTTTTTTTTTTTTTTTTTTTACAAAATGCGGCTAAAATGAATTTAATTTGCAAAATCCGTGAGCCAAAAACCAGGACGTGTCAGCAGGTGTGACGTGAGGATACGACAGCTGAAATGCAGCTGACCTTCATTCATTTCAATTGTTTTTTTTGTTTTGTTTTCGATTTATTTCGTATTTATCTATTATTGTCTTCTTCCTGAAATGTCGGTTATTTGGTTCTGTTTCTTCTCCCTTCCTTCTGCTTATCTTTTCGTCTCTCGGTTTCCCTTCTTTTGCTCTTTATTTTCTCTCATTCAGTATACATTAATAGTATATTTCACTCTTACAGTACTATTTCAAATATAATTTTTTACATCTCGCCTCCAATATCGACTATTAAATCATTTCACTCTAAATGTACTATTTCAAATAATATATATATATATATATATATATATATATATATATATATATATATATATATATATATATTATATCTCTCATACAGTATCGACTATCTATTTATTTCACTCTTACAATACTATTTCAAATATTGTAATTTTACATCTCTCATAGTTTCAATCTTATTGTACTATTTCAAATATTGCTTTTTATATCTCTCATACAGTATCGACTATTTATGTATTTCACTCCTACTGTAGTATTTCAAACACTTTTTTAATATCTCTCATACATTATCGACTATCTATTTATTTTTCTTATTGTACTATTTCAAATATTGCTTTTTTATATCTCTCATATAGAAGCGACTACTTATATATTTCATTCTAAATGTACTATTTCAAATATATATTGTTTTATATCCCTCAAACAGTATCGACTATTAAATCATTTCCCTTTTACTGTACTATTTCAAATATTATTATTTTTTATATCTCTCATACAGTATCGACTATTAAATTATTTCACTCTAAATGTACTATTTCAAATATATATATATATTTTTTTATATCTCATACATTATCGACTATCTATTTACTTCACTCCTACTGTACTATTTCAAATAATACTTTTTTATATCTCTCATAATTTCACTCTTACAATACTATTTTAAATATTAATATTTTATATCCCTCATACAATATCGACTATCTACTTATTTCACTCTTTACAGTACTATTTCAAATATTGCTTTTTTATATATCTCATAATTTCACTCTAATTATTTCACTCTTACTGTACTATTTCAAATAATACTTTTTTTATATCTCATACAATATCGACTATTTATTTATTTCACTCTTTACAGTACTATTTCAAATATTAATATTCTATAACCCTCATACAATATCGACTATCTATTTACTTCACTCCTACAGTACTATTTCAAATAATACTTTTTTAATATCCACTTCCCACCTACCAATTGGCATATCTATTTTTAAAGCGCTGTAAATGAGCATAGTGCGGCTTACTGCTATTCTCATTAAACTGTAATTATTATAGCGCTGGGAAGCCCATCACACCCTAATCAAAAACCCGGCACGATGATTCATATAAGAGCAGTCGATCAGAGGACAATTAAACCAAAATTCTGATTCCATTCGTTCTGCTTTTGCGTCCCGTCATAAAGAGAAAGGAAAAAGATAATGAAAAAAGATCATGAAAAAAGAAGAAAAAGAAAAAAGAGAAGAGAAAAAAGACAATGAAAAAAGAAAAGAAAAAGAAAGAAAGAAAAAGACGAAAATGGTAAAAGAGCAAGAAAAAAAGAAAAAAGAAAAAAAAAACGAAAATGAAAAAGAAAAAAAAGAAAAAAAGAAAAGGAAAAATACGATTCATATAAAAGCAATCGATCAGAGTACAATTAAACCCAAATACTGATTCCATTCATTCTGCTGTTGCGTCCCGTCATAAAGAAAAAGGAAAACGATAATGAAAAAAGATCATGAAAAAAGAAGAAAAAGAAAAAAGAGAAGAAAAAAAAGACAATAAAAAAAAAAAAGAAAAAGAAAGAAAGAAAAAAACGAAAATGGTAAAACAAAAATAAAAAAAATAAAAAAAGGAAAAAAAAAACGAAAATGAAAAAGAAAATAAAAAAAAAGAAAAGGAAAAATACGATTCATATAAAAGCAATCGATCAGAGTACAATTAAACCAAAATACTGATTCCATTCGTCCTGCTTTTGCGTCCCCTAAAAAGAAAAAGGAAAACGATAATGAAAAAAGATCATGAAAAAAGAAGAAAAAGAAAAAAGAGAAGAGATAAAAGACAATGAAAAAAGAAACGTAAAAGAAAGAAAGAAAAAAACGAAAATGGTAAAAGAACAAGAAAAAAAGAGAAAAAAAAAAAACGAAAATGAAAAAGAAAATAATAAAAAGAAAAGGAAAAATACGATTCATATAAAAGCAGTCGATCAGAGTACAATTAAACCGTGTAAAATTCTGATTCCATTCGTTCTGCTGTTGCGTCCCGTCAAAAAGATAATGAAAAAAGATA
>NC_091562.1:3447597-3450097 GCF_042767895.1 Penaeus vannamei
GATTATCATAATAATTAGTATTATAACTATTACCATTATCGTAATAATTACCGTTATCATTATTATCATTTTCATCATTACTAATTTAAAAAATCCCTGACACAATAAATGTTAAGGAATTGTTGAAGGCATTTAGCTCTTAATTACACAATCGCCAATTAAGAAAATATCCACCGTCTACTACCTCGTTGA
This sequence comes from Penaeus vannamei, assembly GCF_042767895.1. Lineage (NCBI taxonomy): Eukaryota > Metazoa > Arthropoda > Malacostraca > Decapoda > Penaeidae > Penaeus > Penaeus vannamei. The sequence continues at coordinate 3,447,790 of NC_091562.1, forward strand.
CCTTATTAATAACATCAGCTTAAGTGTTGACAAAAAGGGTCTTTGCCTTGTGGGATGTTCTGCAATTTCTTGGTCATAATAATATTTCCTGATCATAATAGTAGTATTAACTAGATGATAACCATAATCTTATTTATAAAACTATTATGATTATCATTATCATCACCATCATTATTATTACATCATTATTGTCATTATTATTACATCATTATTGTCATTATTATTACATCATTATTGTTATTATCATTACATCATTATTGTCATTATTATTACATCATTATTGTCATTATTATATATATCACTATCATTAACATTATCATCATTAGTATCATCATCTTTACTCCCACCATTGTTGTCGTTTTAGTCACCTCAAGTCATTTATTTAAGTTTTAAAGTGATGTAAGTGATATGGTTGACCAGGCAGTGGACGTTGGAATTTGCTTTGATGTTTCCATGCTGAGGGTGATCTATTTTGGGGGTGAATAGCTTCCATAATTTTCCAGTATTTATTCTCTCAACGATTTTGCACGGGGGGGGGGGGGGGGGGTTGAGCGAGACAACAAATATATTAGTATAACATTGATAATTACTTTTGATGGCGCTCGCTTCACAATTATTATAATAATGATACGACTACAACAACTAATAATAATAATATAACAATCATCATTATATATTAATAATGATACAACTGCCGCTGCTGCTATGCTGCTGCTGCTACTGCTGCTGCTGCTGCTGCTGCTGCTGCTGCTACTACTACTACTACTACTACTACTACTACTACTACTACTACTACTACTACTACTACTACTACTACTACTACTACTACTACTACTACTGCTACTACTACTATTGCTACTACTACTGCTACTACCACCAGTATTACTTCTACTACGTCTACTACTACTACTATTACTATTGCTATTGCTACTACATCCTCAGTGATGATGCCGTTGAAGATGTCGCAAAGAGGGAAGCAATCTTGCAATAATCTTGCAAGGATGCCATTTCGGCCAAGAGATTTACTTTTTGCTATCCTCTTTAAATGTTGATAGACCTCGTATATACTTACAATTGCTATGAGGGTGCGGGGAAGTGTGTATCTTTACAACACTGCTGTGGTGGTCGAAATATATTACTTATATAAGTTCACAGACTCGTTCTCTTTCCTCCCCACTCTCTCTCTCTTTCATTATTATTTTCTTCCCTCTCTCCTTCTCACTCTCTTTCCTCCCCATTCATCTTTCTTTCTCTTTTCTCCCCCCTCTCTCTTCTCTCTCTCCCTCTCTCTCTCTCTTTCTCTTTTCTCTCCCTTCCTCTCTCTCTCTCTCTCTCTTTCTCTATCTTTGTTTTCTCTTCCAATCAATGACAAACTACTAATTAAGTCTGAGAAGCCTCGCAGGCACACCAAGTAGGCTTAATTTACTAATGGCTGTTTATGTATGAAACCTACTCATAAAATGACAAATGACGAAATTATTGTGTTTATGTTAGCTACCTTTATTACCTAATTTATCATGGAAACGTTTCGTAAGAACTGATAAGACCCTTTAATTGCCAGCACAGACTCCAGATGACTACCAGATGGCCAAATTTTATGAGAACAACAACAACATTAACAACATCAACGACAACAACAACAACAACAATGCTTTTGAATTTTAGATTTAAATGGTTCATAAGCACAAATTATTACTCTCTACAGAAAAAAGTGACATAATGATCAAAGACTGTCTAGGGGGAAACAGGCATTCATCTAAAAATAGATATAACTCTTTTCTTAAAAGGGTTTTGTTATAATCATTTATTTTACATTTTTAATAGAAATGTTCAACGCAAATAATCAACTATTTCCTTTATTTTAATCAATTTACCGGGGATATATGGGTTGTAGGAGAGAGAAATGTACCAAGGAAGAGATAACAAATGTAGCATCCTTGACAATCTGGGTGTAACTGGGAAATTGAAGCCCTGTTCCAATCGAAGCTTCTGTCGCATATGACGTCATAGAACAGATCTTTCTCAATCAGCTGACACAACGCCAGGTCCTCTAGCTTGACCATGAAACTTTCCAGAGATTTTTCTTAAAGTCTTAAATGGGTAATATCAGTAATTTGCCCGGTAAATATGAAATCATATACACGTGACTATTGACAGTAACAACTACTGGGAAAACATATGAAGAATAACAGCACAATGAAAGACACCCTTAGAAAACCTGATTTTAAATTTGTTTAATTTCTAAAACACACACACACACACACACACACACACACACACACACACACACACACACACATATATATAT
>NC_091562.1:3487597-3490097 GCF_042767895.1 Penaeus vannamei
GGATATATATATATATAACTCATATATATATTTTTCATATATATATATGTATATATATATATATATATATATATATATATATATATATATATATATATATATATATATTCACATACACATACTCATGCACACACACGCAAAGATTCCACAGAACCCACATCCCACCGCCCCCCCAAAACTCCCCTCTCCCCTTCCCCTACTCCTCTCCCCCTCCCCTCCCCCTCCCCACTCCCTGCTTTTTTCCCACCCCCTGCCCCTCTCCCCCTCCTGCTTCTTTCCCCCATCAAGTCCCCATGATCTTTCCCCCTCCCCCTCCCCCCTCCCCCACCCTCGCTTCTCTCCCCATCAAGTCCCCGCAGTCATTCCCCCTCCCTCTCCCTCCCCTTCCCCTCCCCCCCTCCCCCCTTCCCGCACTTCTCTCCCCATCAAGTCACCCAGCCAGGTTATTCCCCCTCCCATCCCTCTCCCTTCCACCCTCCCCGCTTCTCTCCCCATCAAGTCCCCGCAGTCATTCCCCCTCCCCTCCCTCTCCCCTTCCCCCCTCCCCCCTTCCCTGCTTCTCTCCCCATCAAGTTACCCGCAGTCATTCCCCCTCCTCGCTTCTCTCCCCCCATCAAGTCCCCGCCAGTCATTCCCCCTCCCACTTCTTTCCCCCTTCCCCCTTCCCCCTCCCCTCTCCCCCTTCCCCGCTTCTCCCCCACCCCCCCATCAAGTCCCCCGCAGTCACTCCCAGGTGCCGCTGCCGGGGGGTCCAGGGCGAGGGGGTCCAGGGTGAGCAATCTCTCTCCCCGCTTATTTACGGTTATGTTTTTATTTGCCGAAGCGTTTCATTTTTGGTCGGCGGGAACAATGGCCAGGGAAACGCGGTGAGCGAGGGGAAGGCTGCAAGGTTGCAATTTTATGACTGCCGCTGACTGTCATGGAATTGGATGGGGTTGGGGCGAGGGAAGGAGGGAGGGAGGGGTAGGAGGTGGGAGGGAGGGAGGGAGGATGGGGTAGGAGGAGGGAGGGAGGGATAGGAGGGAGGGGTAGGAGGTGGAGGGGAGGGAGGGGTTGGAGGAGGGATAGAGGGATAGGAGGAAGGGAGGGAGGGGTAGGAGGAGGCAGGAAGGGGTAGGAGGAGGGAGGGAGGGAGTAGGAGGGAGGGAGGGAGGGGTAGGGAGGAGGGAGGGAGGGGTAGGAGGTGGGAGGGAGGGGTAGAGGAGGGAGGGAGGGAGTAGGGTAGGAGGAGGGAGGAGGAGGGAGTAGGAGAGGGAGGGAGGGAGGGGTAGGAGGAGGGAGGGAGGGGAGTAGGAGGGAGGGAGGGAGGGAGGGTAGGGAGGAGGGAGGGGTAGGAGGCAGAGAGAGGAGGGAGGGAGGGTAGGAGAGAAGGGGAGGGAGGGGTAGTGAGGGAGGGAGGGAAGGGTGGGAGGAGGGAGGGAGGAGTAGGAGGAGGGAGGGAGGGGTAGGGAGGAGGGAGGGAGGGGGTAGGAGGAGGAGGAGGGAGGGGTGGGAGGAGGGAGGGAGGGAGTGGGAGGAGGGCAGGAAGGGGTAGGAGTGAGGGAGGGAGGGGTAGGAGGAGGAGGTGAGGAGGGGTGAAGGAGGGAGGAGGGAGGAGGGGGGAGGAGGGGAGGAAGAAGAGAGAGGAGGGGGTAGGAGGAGGAGGGAGGGAGGGGTAGGAGGAGGAGAGGAGGGAGGTGGTAGGAGGAGGGAGGGAGGGGGTAGGGAGGAGTGGAGGGAGGGGTAGGAGGGAGGGAGGGAGGGGTAGGGAGGAGGGAGAGGGAGGGGTAGGGGAGGAGGGAGGGAGGGGGTAGGAGGAGGAGGGAGGGAGGTAGGAAGGAGGGAGGGAGGGAGGGCAGGGAGGAGGGAGGAGGGCAGGAGGAGGGAGGGAGGAGGTGAGTGGGAGGAGGGAGGAGGGTAGGAGCAGGGAGGGAGGGAGAGGGGAGGAGCTAGAGGGAGGGAGGGAGGGAGGGGTAGGAGGAGGAGGGAGGGAGTAGAAGGAGGGAGGGAAGGAAGTAGGGAGGAGGGAGGGAGGAGTAGGAGGAGAGAGGGAGGGGTAGGAGGAGGGAGGGAGGAGTAGGAGGAGGAAGGGAGGGGAAGGAGGAGGGATAGAGGGGTAGGAGGAGGGAGTGAGGGGTAGGAGGAGGGAGGGAGAGGGGTAGGAGGAGGGAGGGAGAGGGGTAGGGAGGAGGGAGGGAGAGGGGTAGGAAGGGGAGGGAGGGAGGGGTGGGAGGCGGAGGGAGGGGGGGTAGGAGGAGGGAGGAGAGGGGTAGGAGGAGGAGAGGGAGGGGGTAGGAGGAGGGAGGGAGGGAGGTAGGAGGGAGGAGGGAGGGTGTAGGGAGGAGGGAGGGAGGGGTAGGAGGAGGGATGAGAAGGGTAGGAGGGTAAGAGGGGAGGGTTGTTGGGAGGAGGGGGAAGGGTGGTGGAGGGAGGTTAAAGGGCAGTGGAGGGAGCAGGGTGGGGGGGGGGGATTTTGAGGGGCAGCGACTGTGGTTCGGAAAAAAGCATTTTTCTTTTCTTT
>NC_091562.1:3495097-3500097 GCF_042767895.1 Penaeus vannamei
ATATACTACCATATTTATGCTATATATACTACCATATTTATACTATATATACTACTACATTTATACTATATATACTACCATATTTATACTATATATACTACCATATTTATACTATATATGCTACCATATTTGATATATATATATACTACCATATTTATACTATATATACTACCATGTTTATACTATATATGCTACCATATTTGATATATATATTACAAACATATTTGATATCGATAAGTAGACTCGAATATTAATAAAAAGGAAAAGGAAAAATATACAATATAAAACAGAGAAAGAATGAAAAATCAACAAACACAAAAAAAAAGAAAAAAAGAAAGAAAAGAAAAGAAAAAACAATATCAAACAGAGAAAGAATAAAAATCAAGAAACAAAAAGAAAAAAAGAAAGATTTTTTTTTTTTTTTTTCAAAGATCGTCCCACACATAATGGAAAACCGCAAACACGGGTTTATATTTATTCCACCACGAGCAGATAAACCGTATGGGGGGGACTCACGTGCGGACTCTACACGCAGCAACGTTTAACAGACCAGCAGAGTCCACCGTTTTTTTTCTTTTCTTTTTTTTTTTTTGAGGGGAAACTCGTGGAAAAATGAAATGTTTCCTGAATGGGATGAAGGAATCTGTTTTGTTATTAAACACCATTCCCCGTGGTACATGGCTGGGCGGCTGTGAGAGGAATGAAGGGGTATGGATGTGGATATATTTTTTTTTCTTTCTTTCTTCTTTTTTCTTTCTTTTCTTTGTTTTAAGGAAGTTTTTTTTATGGCGTTTCAACACGGTTTGTTTGCGGATATGTGTCATTATGATTTAGTTTCTTGTATTTTTTATATCTTTCTATTATGATTATCGTATTTGCATGTTTTGGGCGCAAAAGAACAAATTTATATCTATATATGTGTGTATTCCTATCTGCATGCTCTCATATTTGAAAAAAATTGCTGCCGACGTAAAATGTTGTAATAAAGACAACAGGGATTATATTAATCTTATATTATGATAATGACATAAGTGTTAATAGAGGTCCTTCTTATGGTGCCCTGATACGCTTTATTGATTCCAATAAACAATAAAACCAAATCTTTGATTATTCCACACAGACACACACACACACACACACACAAACTCACAACCACACACACACACACACACACACACACACACACACGCATACACACACACACACACAGACACACACACACACACACACACAAACTCACAACCACACACACACACACACACACACACACACACACACGCACGCATAGACACACACACGTATATATATATGTATATATATATATATATATATATATATATATATATATATATATGCAGATATATATATATATATATATATATATATATATATATATATATATATATATATATATGTATACATGCATATATATATAAAACAAGAAAAAAAGAGAAAGAGAAAGAGAGCTAAAGCGAAAAACTATTTTGTACATACCTTATTCTTTCTCTCTCTCTCTTTTTTTTTATCTCCTTCTCTCCTTATCTTTATCTCTCCCTCGCGCATAGCCTCTCCCTACCCCTCGGCCGTCCCACGTACCACAACAGCCTACTCAAGCTGGGAGATCATCAATCGATCTTTAAAAAAAAATATGAGCTTTGATGTTGAAACGGAAAGCTAAAAAAAAAAAAAATAATAGCTAAAAAAAAAAAAATAATAACTTCAAAACTTACATCATCACCAACTCGCTTTGAACGAAACTCAGTGGAATTAGAGGGGCTGGTGGATGAGTCAGTGGATGAGTCAGTGGATGAGTCAGTGAGGGATGGGGTCTAGTGGATGAGTCAGTGAGGGATAGGGTCTTGTGGATGAGTCAATGGATGACTCAGTGAGGATTGGGGTCTAGCGGATGAGTCAGTGGGGGATGAGTCAGTGGATGAGTCAGAGAGGGATGGGGTCTAGTGGATGAGTCAGTGAGGGATGGGGTCTAGTGGATGAGTCAGTGGATGAATCAGTGGATGAGTCAGTGGGGGATGGGGATCCTACCAGTGGATGAGTCAGTGGGGGATGGGGTCTAGTGGATGGAGTCAGGTGGATGAATCAGTGGATGAGTCAGTGGGGGATGAGTCAGTGGGGGATGGGGTCCCAGTGGATGAGTCAGTGGATGAGTCAGTGGGGGGGGGGATCTAGTGGATGAGTCAGTGGGGGGATGGGGTCTAGTGGATGAGTGAGTGGGGGATGGGGTCTAGTGGATGAGTCAGTGGGGGATGGGGTCTAGTGGATGAGTCAGTGGATGAATCAATGGGGGATGAGTCAATGGATGAGTCAGTGAGGGATGGATTCTATTGGATGAGTCAGTGGGGGATGGGGCGCAATGGATGAGTCAGTAGATGAGTCAGTGAGAGATGGGGTCTAGTGGATGAGTCAGTGGATGAGTCAGTGGGGGAAGGGGTCTAGCGGATGGGTCAGTGAGGATTGGGGTCTAGTGGATGAGTCAGTGGGAGATGGGGTCTTGTGGATGAGTCAGTAGGGGATGGATTTTAGGGGATGGGTCAGAGGGGGGTAAGCCAATGGATGAGGCAATGGGAGATGGGGTCTAGTGGATGAGCCAATGGGGAATGGGGACTAGTGGATGAGTCAGTGAGGATTGAGGTCTAGTGGATGAGTCAGTGAGGGATGGGGTCTAGTGGATGAGTCAGTGGGGGATGGTGTCTAGTGGATAGAGTCAGTGGCGAGGGATGGGGTCTAGTGGATGAGTCAGTGAGGGATGGGGTCTAGTGGATGAGCCAATGGGGAATGGGGACTAGTGGATGAGACCAGTGAGGGATGGGGTCCTAGTGGATGAGTTCAGTGGGGGATGGGGTCTAGTGGATGAGTCAATGGGGGATGGGGTCTAGTGGATGAGTAAGTGAGGATTAGGGTCTACAGTGGATGAGTCAGTTGAGGATTAGGGTTACAGTGGACTCAGTGGATGAGTCAGTGGGGGATGGGGTCTAGTGGATGAGTCAGTGAGGATTAGGGTCTAGTGGATGAGTCAGTGAGGATTAGGGGTCCAAGTGGGATGGAGTCAGTGAGGGGATGGGGTCTAGTGGATGAGGTCCAGTGGGGGATGGGGTCTAGTGGATGAGTCAATGGGGGATGGGTCTGGCTAGCGGATGAGTCAGTGGGGGATGGGGATCTTCCTTGGATATGGAGATGCAGTGGGGGATGGGGTCTAGCGGAGGATGAGTCCCAGTGAGGGATGAGGTCTAGTGGATGAGTCAGTGAGGGATGGGGTCCCCGGATGAGTCAGTGAGGGATGGGGTCCTAGGTGGATGAGTCAGTGAGGGATGGGGTCTACCTGGATGAGTCAGTGAGGGATGGGGTCTACTGGATGAGTCAGTGAGGGATGGGGTCTAGCGGATATGAGTCAGTGGGGGATGGGGTCTATTGGAAGAGTCATTGGGGGATACGGTCTTGTGGATGAGTGAGTGGGGGGATGGGGTCTAGGTGGATGAGTCAGTGGGGGATGGGGATAGTGGATGAGTCAGTGAGGGATGGGGTCTAGTGGATAGGAGTTAGTGGATGAGTCAGTGGGGGGGTGGGGCCTAGTGGATGAGGTCAGTGGGGGATGGGGTGCAGTGGATGAGTCAGTGAGGGATGGGGTCTAGTGGAGTGAGTCAGTGGGGGATGGGGATAGTGGATGAGTCAGTGAGGGATGGGGTCCTGGTGGATGAGTCAGTGGGGGATGGGGACCAGTGGATGAGTCAGTGAGGGATGGGGTCTAGTGGATGAGTCAGTGAGGGATGGGGTCTAGCGGATGAGTCAGTGAGGGATGGGGTCTAGTGGATGAGTCAGTGAGGGATGGGGTCTACTGGATGAGTCAGTGAGGGATGGGGTCTAGCGGATGAGTCAGTGAGGGATGGGGTCTAGTGGATGAGTCAGTGAGGGATGGGGACTAGCGGATGAGTCAGTGGGGGATGGGGTCTATTGGAAGAGTCATTGGGGGATGCGGTCTTGTGGATGAGTGAGTGGGGGATGGGGTCCTAGATGGATGAGCTCAGTGGGGGACGGGACAGTGGATGCAGTCAGTGAGGGATGGGGGTCTAGTGGATGAGTTGTTGGATGAGTCAGTGGGGGAAGTGGGGCCTAGTGGATGAGTCCAGTGGGGGGATGGGGTGCAGTGGATGAGTCAGTGAGGGATGGGGTCTAGTGGATGAGTCAGTGGGGGATGGGGATAGTGGATGAGTCCAGTGAGGGATGGGGGTCTAGTGGATGAGTCAGTGGGGGATGGGGATAGTGGATGAGTCAGTGGGGGATGGGGATAGTGGATGAGTCAGTGAGGGATGGGGTCTAGTGGATGAGTTAGTGGATGAGTCAGTGAGGGATGGGGTCTAGGTGGACCAGGTCAGTGGGGGATGGGGATAGTGGATGAGTCAGTGAGGGATGGGGTCTAGTGGATGAGTCAGTGGGGGATGGGGATAGTGGATGAGTCAGTGGGGGATGGGGATAGTGGATGAGTCAGTGAGGGATGGGGTCTAGTGGATGAGTCAGTGGGTGGTCCGAGGTCTAGTGGATGAGTCAATGAGGGATGGGGATAGTGGATGAGTCAGTGAGGGATGGGGTCTAGTGGATGAGTCAGTGGGTGGTGGGGTCTAGGGGATGAGTTAGTGAGGGATGGACTTTACCAGATGAGTCAGTGAGATAATAGGTCCTAGACGATGGATCAGTGAGTAATGGGTATGACGAGTGACCTAGTAACGTGGTTTTGTCAATACAGAAGTTATTAATGAGTTCTCGTAGTGAATGAGTCATTGGGGGATGGGGTCTAGTGGATGAGTCAGTGAGGAGTGGGGTCTAGTGGATGAGTCAGTGAGGATTAGGGTCTAGTGGATGAGTCAGTGAGGATTAGGGTCTAGTGGATGAGTCAGTGGGGGATGGGGTCTAGTGGATGAGTCAGTGAGGGATGGTGTCTAGTGGATGAGTCAGCGAGGGATGGGGTCTAGCAGATGAGTCAGTGAGGA
>NC_091562.1:3522597-3525097 GCF_042767895.1 Penaeus vannamei
TAAAAGAGATTAGCAGTCTTTACTTTAGCCCTCAGTTATGTGTTCAAGTTGGATGCCAACTGGAGAAGCAATTTCAAAATCTCTGCCTCTGGTGTTGTTCCAAAAAACGTATTCCAATCTCGACACACTCATTATGTAACAGTTCCGAGAGGACATCTGAAGTAAATGAGCTTCATTTCCACTTGAATTACCTTATTTTTGGATCCTCACTTCAGCAGGATGTGCGTAATAACTTCCTTGATCTGTGAACGTGTCGCAAAAGTCTAAGAACCAAGAGAGTGGCGATCCAAGAACCACAAAGCGTGCACAAAGAGCTCTAAAGGTAAACAAAGAAAATTTGTCGTCTCTTTTCCTTCCTTGTATTTCAAAAAGTCCCACCACGTGTCTCCAACGAGCGCTAACTGGCCAACGACCGAACAAGGAAACGCACACACTTAGCTACTATCGTTATATCGTTACCAAGTGAACTCATTGTGTAATTTGTACATGTAAAGGCGACGACCCATCGTCATAGCAGAGATAGCAGATGGAGATCACTGTAGTTAGGCCTATATGATGAAGAGAGATATAGGCATGGGGATAGGCCTACGTTCTGTCTCCGCCTCCTCTGAATGTTCCTGGCAGGAGGAGGTTCTCGACGAGGAAGACGAGGTGCACGCCCATCAGGAGGCATGTGAGGAGGGCGTGTCCAAGGGGCGAGGCAGCGATGGCCACGCCCCTGTTGGTCTGCATGGCTGCCGGGGTTTCTCCTGCAGGGAAAATGAGGAAAGAATTGCACATCAGATATAATTATCGACCTTCGGGAACTCAAAAAGAAAGATACAGAGAAAGATGATAATAAAAGGATCATATTCCAAAAATGGGGAATAGGCGAAGAAGAAGAAAAAAAAGAAGAAAAAAGAAAGAAAACGAAAATAAAGTAAATTCGAAAAGTCGTTCAAAAACTTATATTGGAGCGAGCTTAAGATGAGCCAAGTTTCAGGATACAGAAAGAAAATCTTGAGAAAAGTGAGTATATATTCCAAGGCTCCCGTGTCTATTTGTAAGACATCGATCTTACCTCTTTCGCGAAGGCAGATGATGAGGAAGATGGAAGATAGAAGTGATGAAACAAAGAAGACCAAAGATAGCGCAGGTCAAGAAATAGAATCGCATCGAAATTTTGAAAAAAGAGATTAAAGAGAAAGTTAATGAGAGAGAGAGAGAGATGGATAGATGGATAGATAGATAAACAGATAGATAGATAGAGAGAGAGAGAGAGAGAAAGAGAATATAGATCATGGCACAGGTTTGCATCGATATACGTTGTGAAATAGATAGATAGATAGATAGATAGACAGATAGATAGATAAACAGATAGATAGATAGAGAGAGAGAGAGAGAGAAAGAGAATATAGATCATGGCACAGGTTTGCATCGATATACGTTGTGAAATAGATAGATAGATAGATAGATAGACATAGATAGATAGATACACAGACAGGTAGGTAGGTAGGTAGAGAGAGAGAGAGAGAGAGAGAGAGGGAGAGGGAGAAGGGAGAGGGAGAGAGGAGAGGGAGAGGGAGAGGGAGAGGAGGAGAGGGAGAGAGGGAGAGGGAGAGAGAGAGTGAGAGGGAGAGGGAGAGAGAGAGAGAGAGAATATAGATCATGGCACAGGTTTGCATCGATATATGTTATGAAATAGATATACAGATAGACAGACAGACAGACAGACAGACAGACAGACAGACAGACAGACAGACAGACAGACAGACAGACAGACAGACAGACAGACAGACAGACAGACAAACAAACAGACAGACAGACAGACAGATAGATAGATAGATAGAGAAAGTTTCAATGCATCCCCTCATTTAGATAACTGACATCAGCATTCACCAAACACATCCTTTTCAACATACTTTTTCATGCATAGCGCAACAGATTATCCGAAGAGCTATATTCCTACGTATATGCAATTCCAACTTTGTGCTCTTGTGTCACAGTGCACGCAAGCATTCGCAAGAAAGAAATCGTGTTATTTTCGAACTTTATGCTGTTATAAAAGAGGAGGGGAGGGAGACAATAAAGATGTAGCAAGAACGTTAGATAGGTAGGTAGATAGATTGATAGATAGATAGACAGGTGGAGAGAGAGAGAGAGAGAGAGAGAGAGAGAGAGATTAAATTTGATTGAGAGAGAATCGAGAGATCGAGAGAGAAAGAAAGAGAAAGAGAAAGAGAAAGAGAAGAGAGAAAAAGAAAAAGAAAGAGAAAGAGAAAGAAGAAAGAGAAAGAGAGAGAGAGAGAGAAAGAGAAAGAGAAAGAGAAAGAGAAAAAGAATGAGAAAGAGAAAGAGAAAGACAAAGTGAAAAAAAGAAACAAATGCATGCAGGGATAAAGAACTGAAATAAGACTCCGAATACGAGGATAATCAACACCAAAAAGGAAATACGGGAAGAAGGAGAAACAGACGGAAAAGAGAATTACCCCGAGAATGAAGCTCACAGACAGGTGATAAC
>NC_091562.1:3537597-3545097 GCF_042767895.1 Penaeus vannamei
CATCTTTATCATTTTGTATTTTCTTTGCCGTATCTCTTAAGTAGGTATCTTGAACTGTATCTGTCAGTCAGTCTAAATGAATCTATATATCTATCTGTTTATCTATCTGTATGTACGTTTGTATATCAGTTGATTCATCTGTTTGTCTGTCTATACATCTCACTCTCTCTTTCTCTCTCTCTCTCTCTCTCTCTCTCTCTCTCTCTCTCTCTCTCTCTCTCTCTCTCTCTCTCTCTCTCTCTCTCTCTCTTTTCTCTCTCTCTCTCTCTCTCTCACTCTCTCTCTCTCTCTTTTCTCACTCTCATTCTCATTCTCTGTCTCTCTCTCTCTCTCTCTCTCTCTCTCTCTCTCTCTCTCTCTCTCTCTCTCTCTCTCTCTCTCTCTCTCTCTCTCTCTCTCTCTCTCTCTCTCTCTCTCGCTCTCTCTCTCTCTCTTTCTCTCTCTCTCTCTCTCTCACTCTCCCTCTCTCTCTCTCTCACTCACTCTCCCTCCCTCTCTCTCTCTCTCCCCCTCTCTCTCTCTTTATCTATCTGTCTGTCTTTCTACCTACTTACATATCTGTCTATCTATATGACTATTTATGTACTCATGGACGTATGTATGCGTGTACGTATATATACGTATGTGTGTTTAATATATATGTATGTGTGTAAAGTACATACACATATATGTATGTATATATGTAATAATCTATATAGAGAAGAGGGGGGGGGGACTCGACACGCCACACACACACGCGCACACACACACACACACACACACACACACACACACACACACACACACACACACAGTCACACACACACACACACACACACACACACACACACGCCACACACACACACACACACACACACACACACACACACACACACACACACGCCACACACACACACACGCCACACACACACACACACACACACACACACACGCCACACACATACACACACACACACACACAAACACGCCACACACACACACACACACACGCCACACACACACACACACACACACACACACACACACACACACACACACACACACATGCCACACACACACACACACACACACACACACCACACACACACACACACACACACACACACACGCCACACACACACACACGCCACACACACACACACACGCCACACACACACACACACACTCCACACACACACACGCCACACACACACCTATGATATCGTCTCCAAGCAAAAACAAGCTGTTGCATAAGGTCCAAAATGATCCCCCGTTTTCTTCCCTTTCTTACTCTTCTTTTTCATCAAAAGTGGGGTCTTATCTTCACCCGAACGATCACTTTGTCACTTTCTCTCTCTCATTGAACCAGGTCAGTGTTCTTCTTTCTTTCTTTCTTTCTTTCGCTAGCGAGGGTTTATTAATCTTTCCTTTCTCTATTTCGTTTGATGTATTTTTTCTTTTTTTTTTTAGATCTCTTTCTCTCTTCCTTTGTCTGTTAAGATTCGTCTCTCTCTCTTTCTCTCTTTCATGTTTCAAATGTCTGTTTGTCTTAAATATCTGGTTTCGTCTCTCTTGTTTGCTCTTATTCTCTCTCTCTCTAACTCTCTCTTTCTGTCTCTCTTGCTCTCTCGTCTCTCTCTCTCTCTCTCTCGCTCTCCCTCGCTCTCTCTCTCTCTCTCTCTCTCTCTCTCTCTCTCTCTCTCTCTCTCTCTCTCTCTCTCTCTGTCTTTTGCTCTCTCTCTTGCTCTCTCTCTCTCCCTCTCTCTCTCTCTTGCTCTCTCTCTCTCTCTCTTTCCCTCTCTTTTTCTCTGTCTGATCCTCCCCTTCCTCTCTCTCCCTCCCCCGCTCTTTCTCTCTCTTTCTCTACAAAGCACACACACACACACACACATATATATATATATATGTGTGTGTGTATGTATGAATATATACATATATACCTATATGTTTGTATGAATATATGTATTCATGTGTGTGTGTACATTTGTCCATATTTATTTGGCTTGATGAAGTTCTACAGAGAGGGGATTAAGAAAATGAAGAAATCAGATAATGAAGAACATGAAAATGAAGAATTCAGAAAGTGAAGAACAAGAAAATGAAGAACAATAAAAAATGAAGAACATAAAAATGAAGAAATCAGAAAAATGAAGAACAATCAGAAAATGAAGAACATGAAAATGAAGAAATCAGAAAATGCAGAACATGAAAATGAAGAACAATCAGAAAATGCAGAACATAAAAATGAAAAACAATCAGAAAATGAAGAACAAGAAAATAAAGAACAATCAGAAAATGCAGAACATGAAAATGAAGAACAATCAGAAAATGAAGAACAATCAGAAAATGATGAACATGAAAATGAAGAACAATCAGAAAATGAAGAACATGAAAATGAAGAACAATCAGAAAATGAAGAACATGAAAATGAAGAAATCAGAAAATGAAGAACAATCAGAAAATGAAGAAATCAGAAAATGAAGTACAATCAGAAAATGAAGAACAATCAGAAAACGAAGAACATGAAAATGAAGAAATCAGAAAATGAAAAACAACCAGAAAATGAAGAACAATCAGAAAACGAAGAACATGAAAATGAAGAAATCAGAAAATGAAGAACAATCAGAAAACGAAGAACACAAACATCCTGCTCCCATTTCCTAATGAGAAGTGCAAACGCATTTCCACTTCTTTCGAGGGGAAATGTGTACCCTGAAATGTACTCTAATGTTGCATCATGTTCCTTTGAGTATCTCGTCATTGTACTCTCTGATAATAATGTTATGATGAAATTGAGACGAGGAGGAGGAAGAAGGAGAATCTTAATGAGGTTCATGTGAGGTGGAAAATGGTTTATGAGTAGTGCTGTAGGTAGTCATGGAGACACGGATTGGACATACACGAGGATGGAAAACACGAGAATGTGCACACACACACACACACATACACACACACACACACACACACACACACACACATACACACACACACACACACACACACACACACATACACACACAAAAACACACACACACACACAATTTACGTCCACACACACACACAAAAACACACACACATACAAAATTTACGTCCACACACACAAAAAAAAAACACACACACACAATTTGCAAGTCCACACACAAAAACACACACACACACATACAAACACACACAAAAAAAAAAAAAAAAATACAAGTCCACACACAAACACACACACACACATACAAACACACTCAAACACCTCCTCTCTCCCTCTCTCACACAAAACACAAACACACACACACACATACAAGCACACCCTCGCCCACACACAAACTTCATCCCCAAGGACCTAACTTGTTTTCAGATGCCGCGAAAATCCCATTTCGCTTAAAACCTACCCCCTGCCCCCTCACACACACACACCCTAAAAGAAAAAAAAAAAAAAAACAAAAAAAAAAAAAAAAAAAAAAAAAAAAACGAAAAAAAATGAAAAAAAAAAAAAAAAAATTGCTTCAAGACCACTTCATTCCAGACTCTGTCGAGACGACCGGAGGCGTAAACATAATCTCCCTGGAATGAGGTTACGTCAGAGAAATGGAAGAAGGGCGGAGGGGGGCGGGGGAGGGGAGGAGGGGGGTGAGTGTTCAAAGTTATTCCTGTCTCCTTTTTTTTTTTTTTTTTTTTTTTTTTTTTTGTTGAACAAAGGGCGTCACGTTGCGAAAGGGCTGGTCAAGGGCCGTGATGGGGCTCGTTATGAGGGGTCATGACCTGGGGGGCGACAGGGGGAGGGGGTGGGGGGGGGGGAGGGAGGAAAGGGGGGGGGAGGGGAGGGGGAGAGAGAAAAGAGAGAGGGAGGGCCGGGTAAAAGGTAAGAGAAGAGATGATTATCTTGTTAAAAAAAAAAGAGGGAGGGACCGGGTAAAATGTAAAAAAAAAAATGATATATATATATATAGATATAAATGGATACATATATATATATATATATATATATATATATATATATATATATATATATACATGTATATATATATGTATATATATATATATATATATATATATATGTATATATATATATATATATATATATATATATATATATATATACACATATACACACACACGCATACATGCATGTGTATAGATAGACCCAGATTAACACACACACACACACACACACACACACACACACACACACACACACACATATATATATATATATATATATATATATATATATATATATATATATATATATATATGCGTCTGTCTCTTTACCTGTTCCTTCTCTTCCTTTTATTCAATTTCCTTCTGCTACACTCTCTCGCTTCCTTCCCTGAATTCTTTTCCCCCTCCCTCCCTCCCTCGCCCTCCCTTTCCTTCCATCTCCCTCCCTCGCCCTTTCTCCCGTCCCACTAATCCGGTTAGCAAGTTCATCACCGTAAATTCAGGAAACAGATACAGGCGAACGACTCCCCATCAAAAACCGCGGTGGGTGTTGCGAGAACCGTCGGACACCCCATCAAAAACCGCGGTGGGTGTTGCGAGGACCGTCGGACTCCCCGTCAAAAACCGCGGTGGGTGTTGCGAGGACCGTCGGACTCCCCGTCAAAAACCACTATGGGTGTTGCGAGGACCGTCGGACACCCCATCAAAACCGCGGTTGGTGTTTCGAGGACCGTCGGACTCCCCGTCAAAAACCGCTGTAGGTGTTGCGAGGACCGTCGGACTCCCCATCAAAAACCGCGGTTGGTGTTGCTAGGACCGTCGGACTCCCCATCAAAAACCGCGATGGGTGTTGCGAGGACCGTCGGTGGGTGTTGCGAGGACCGTCGGACTCCCCATCAAAAACCGCGGTGGGTGTTGCGAGAACCGTCGGACGCTCCATCAAAATCGCGGTGGGTGTTACGAGGACCGTCGGACACCCCATCAAAAACCGCGGTGGGTGTTGCGAGGACCGTCGGTGGGTGTTGCGAGGACCGTCGGACTCCCCATCAAAAACCGCGGTGGGTGTTGCGAGAACCGTCGGTGGGTGTTGCGAGGACCGTCGGACTCCCCATCAAAACCGCGGTTGGTGTTGCGAGGACCATCGGTGGGTGTTGCGAGGACCGTCGGACTCCCCGTCAAAAACCGCGGTGGGTGTTGCGAGGACCGTCGGACACCCTATCAAAAACCGCGGTGAGTGTTGCGAGGACCGTCGGTGGGTGTTGCGAGGACCGTCGGTGGGTGTTGCGAGGACCGTCGGACACCCTATCAAAAACCGCGGTGGGTGTTGCGAGGACCGGTCATAAAGGGGCGTGATCTGTAGGTGAGTCACGACTTCGATGATCTAATACAAGGGACAGGGGGATGGCAGTGTTTCTTTGGCTGGGAGGGGATACGCGCGCATTCTCTCTCTCTCCCTCGCTCTCCTGGTTGGGAAATGTTGTTTTACGGATGGAGGGTGAGGGAGAGGGAGAGGGTGAGGGAGAGGAGGGGGAAGGAGAAGGAGGGATGGACACACACACATATCTATATGTGTGTGTGAACATATATGATGTATATGTGTATCTGTGTGTATAAAAAAAGTATATATATATATATATATATATATATATATATACATATATATATATATATATATATATATATATATATATATATATATATATATATATATATATATATATATATACACGAATATACAACAGGGGAAAGTATAATCAGAAACGACATAAAGGAGACACACACACACACACACACACACACACACACACACACACACACACACACACACACACACACACACACACACACACACACACATATATATATATATATATATATATATATATATATATATATATATATATATATATATATATATATATATTTACATACACGTGAATATACACAAGTATAACCAGAAACGACTTAAAAGACATAAACAAACAAACGAAAAGAGAGAGATTCAAACACTTTCAAACAAGGTCAACATCATCAAAGACCTAACTATATCGACAAGAAATTCAAGAAATTGGCGATGATCACCACTCCCCATTTAGCAGCTTCCTGTCACCACAACCAACTTCCTATTTGTTTGGCTAATTAGATATGATGAGATGGCATTTAACGCTAAACATCTTGGCTTCTGATCTGCATTAAGGCGAAGCAAAAAAAAAAAAAAAAAAAGAAAAAAAAGAAAAGAAAAAAAATCGATTGGTAATGAAAATAGGGTAATGAGGATTATGGCAATTATCAAGAAATATATATACATATATATATATTTATATATATTATGTGTGTGTGTGTGTGTGTGTGTGTGTGTGTGTGTGTGTGTGTGTGTGTGTGTGTGTGTGTGTGTGTATGTATATATGTATGTATGTATGTATGTATGCATGCATGTATGTATGTATGTGTATATATTAAGTATATGATTGCTAATAATAGTAATAATAATACCGATAATAATCATAATCGTAACAATAATGATAAAGATACTACTACAACTATCATTTTTTCTGATAATCATCATCATGACAACAAAACCCAAAAGAACTTTAATAAAGATGATACTAATGGATAAGATAACAGTGATGATGATGATGAAACCCTTGATTTTATCTTTTTGTTATCTTTAATTTATCTTTATTTTATCTTTAATTTATCTTTATTTTATCTTTAATTTATCTTTATCTTATCTTTAATTGCTTCTTGTTTCGTATAGAGATCTCCTTCAGCTCCCAAGTCTAATCAAATGTGTCATTGCCAATCAATCCATTATTTGTCATTACAATCAGTCAGTAATTATTGCCTAATCCTGTTTGTAATCTATATAAACAAGAAACCAATTAGGCGAAATAATCAAATAATCAAGAATTTATATAACCAAACATCTAATTAATCAAGACTAATTAAGTAAACTAATTAATAAACCAATTAAGGAAAAGATTAATGTAAAGAAGATTTCAGAAAATAATAAAACGAATTACTCAAAAATGCGATTAGATAAGACATCAATTAATTAAGAATCTATAAGACCATAAAAAACAATTATTGAAAACAGCAATTAAGCAAATGATCAATTAGCCAACGATTTATTTAACCGTAAAACGGATTAAAAGAAAAACAATAATGTTAATAGTAATAACGATAGCATTAATTTGAGTAATAATAATGATATGAATAATAGTAATGGCAATGATAATGATAATGATAATAATAACAGTGAAATTAATGCTGATAATAATAACAACAACAACAACAACAATGATGGTTATAATGATATAAAGCGTGATAGAAATGATGATATTGATGATAATAATGACGATGATAATAATAATAATGATAATTATAATGATGATGACAATAATAATAATAACAATAGTAATAATAACAATAATAATGATAATAATAACAATAATAATAATGATAATGATAATAATAATGATGATAATAATAATAATAATAATAATAATAATGACAATAATAATAATAATGATAATAATTATGGCAATAATAATGATGGCAATAATAATAATAATAATAATAATAATAATA
>NC_091562.1:3575097-3580097 GCF_042767895.1 Penaeus vannamei
GAGAATGGAGGGAAAAGGGAGGTGGGAGGAAGAGGGAGAGGAAGAGGAGAATGGAGGAAAAAGGGAGTTATGAGGAAGAGGGAGAGGAAGAGGAGAATGGAGGGAAAAGGGAGTTGGGAGGAAAAGTAAGAGGAGAATGGAGGAAAAAGGGAGTTGGGAGGAAGAGGAAGAGGAGAATGGAGGGAAAAGGGAGTTGGGAGGAAGAGGAAGAGGAAAATGGAGGGAAATGGGAGTTGGGAGGAAGAGGAAGAGGAGAATGGAAGGAAAAGGGAGTTGGGAGGAAAAGGAAGAGGAAGAGAGAGAATGGGAGGGAAAAGGGATGTATGGGAAAAGGAAAAAGTGAAAAGAGGATAATGGGAGGGAAATGGGAGTTGTGGAGTGAAGAGAGAGGAGGGAGGAGAATGGAGGTGGAAAGGGAGAGGAAAAGGGGAAGAGGGAGAGAAGAATTCGGAGAGGGGAAAACAAGGACTTGAGAGGAAGAGGAGGAGGGAAAGAAGGAGAGATGGAGGGAAATGGGAGTTGGGAGGAAGAGGAAGAGGAGAATGGAAGGAAAAGGGAGTTGGGAGGAAAAGGAAGAGGAGAATGGAGGGAAAAGGGAGTTGGGAAGAAGAGGAAGAGGGGAATGGAGGGAAATGGGACTTGGCAGGAAGAGGAGGAGGGAGGAGAATGGAAGGAAAAGAGAAATGAAGAGAGAGAGAGAGAGAGGGAGGACAACAAACCAGAAAGAAGGGGAGAACGAAAAGAATTGAGACATGTCAAAAAAAAAAAAAAAAAAAAAAATACGTTTCAAAGATCAATTACCTTTATAAAATCCTTACCTTAATACAACCAGATACCTATGAGATATATTCCATTAATTCTCCCAAACTCATCTTTCTGTTCTCAACCTTTTATCGAAATTAATAAAAAAAGAGTGATATATGCATGTAATCCTGGAAGAAAAGTGAAGAAGAATACCTTTTAAAAAATCCCCACTGAAAGCAACACAAACATAAACCATGATACTGAAAAGAATATGTCCATGTAACTAAGCAAAATGGAAAAAAATCCTTACAGACGTGAAACGAATAAGAAAGGAAACTCCAGTAAACTTGGAGAAGTAAAAGTAACAAGAGAAAGTG
This sequence comes from Penaeus vannamei, assembly GCF_042767895.1. Lineage (NCBI taxonomy): Eukaryota > Metazoa > Arthropoda > Malacostraca > Decapoda > Penaeidae > Penaeus > Penaeus vannamei. The sequence goes on from NC_091562.1 coordinate 3,576,219, forward strand.
GACGTAACAAAGGTGAAGGGAGAACTGAGTGAATAAACTGGATGGAACACACGGGAGAAAATGGAGGAATCAGGAAAATGCTCATGTGTGTGTGTGCTTGTATATATACAGTATATATATATATATATATATATATATATATATATATATATATATATATATATATATATATATATATATATATATATATATATATATATGTGTGTGTGTGTGTGTGTGTGTGTGTGTGTGTGTGTGTGTGTGTGTGTGTGTGTGTGTGTGTGTGTGTGTGTGTGTGTGTGTGTGTTTGTGCGTGTTTGTGTGTGTGTGTGTGTGTTGTGTGTGTGTGTGTATTTGTTTGTGTGTGTGTGTGTAGTATGTGTATGTCTCCATATCTACATCTTCTGTTATCAACCTTTGCATCCATATATATATATATACGTGATACATACAAGACACATGGATATATATATGTATATATACGTATATATATATATATATATATATATATATATATATATATATACATATATATATATATATATATATATATATATATATATATATACGAATATATAAGGAAACTATAGTATATATATATATATATATATATATATATATATATATATAGTATATATAACAATAGGTGAAGGGAGTATACCTATATATATATACTGGATGGAACACATATATATATATATATATATGGTGGATATATAGTTCATATGTGTGTGTGCTTGTATACAGTATATATATATATATATATATATATATATATATATATATATATATATATATATATATATATATATATATATATATATATATACGTTTAAGGGATGTAAGGATTACATATCCAAGCAAACTAGAACCATATAGAAAAAAATGAATGAAGACGCATGGGAGGACGCAAGGAAAGACCAGGTGAAAAGAAGGTGAAGCAAAGAAAGAAAGAAAGAGAAAGAAAGAAAAAGAATGAGAGAAAGTAGAAGAAAGAATAGACGTAAAAGAGAGTGAAAGAAAGAAAGAGAAAGTGAAAGAACGGACGTAAAAGAAAGTGAAGGGAAGAAACTGAAAGAAACAGAAAGAAAGTGAAAAGAAAAAGTAAAAGAAACTGAAAGAAGCTGAAAGAAAGTGAAAAGAAAGGAGGTGAGAAGAAGAAGGAAGAAAATAAAGTGTAGGAAAAGATGAAGAAAGTGAAAGATTCTGAAGGAAAGTGAAATTAAAAAGTGAAAGAAAGTGAAGGAAAGAAACTGAAAGAAACTGAAAGAAAGTGAGTGAAAGAAACTGAAAGAAGAAAATGAAAGAAGCTGAAAGAAAGTGAAAAGCGAAAGCAAAAAAAAAAAAAGAAAGCAAAAAAAAAAAAAATGAAAGAAACTGAAAAAGAAACGAAAAGAAAAAAAATGAAAGAAACTGAAAGAAAGTGAAGGAAAGAAAGAGAAAGAAAGAACACAAAGACGAGGAGACATCGCCTTCGCTCTCCCACGCCATCATCATCAAAGGGAGGAAGATGCAGCTTCTCTCTCTCTCTCTCTCATCCGCACCTCCTCCTCTGATTGTTTTTCTCTTTGTCTGTCTGTCTGTCTGTCTACTTTTGTGTCTGTTTTTGTCTGTTCGTATGTCTGTGTGTCTGCTTTTGTGTCTGTTATAGTCTGTTCGTATGTCTGTGTGTCTGCTTTTGTGTCTGTTATAGTCTGTTCGTATGTCTGTGTGTCTGCTTTTGTGTCTTTTAGCCTGTCCTTTTGTGTCTGTTATAGTCTGTTCGTATGTATGCGTGTCTGCTTTTGTGTCTGTTTTAGTCTGTTCGTATGTCTGTGTGTCTGCTTTTGTGTCTTTTAGCCTGTCCTTTTGTGTCTGTTTTAGTTTGTTCGTATGTCTGTGTGTCTGCTTTTGTGTCTGTTTTAGCCTGTCCTTTTGTGTCTGTTTTAGTCTGTTCGTATGTCTGTGTGTCTGCTTTTGTGTCTGTTTTAGTCTGTTCGTATGTCTGTGTGTCTGCTTTTGTGTCTGTTTTAGTCTGTTCGTATGTCTGTGTGTCTGCTTTTGTGTCTGTTTTAGTCTGTTCGTATGTCTGTGTGTCTGCTTTTGTGTCTGTTTTAGTCTGTTCGTATGTCTGTGTGTCTGCTTTTGTGTCTGTTTTAGTCTGTCCTTATGTCTGTCTGTCTGTTTGTCTATTTTAGTCTGTCCGTATGTCTATGTGTCTGCTTTTCTCTGTTTTAGCCTGTCCTTGTGTCTGTCTGACTGTCTGTCTGCTTTTGTGATTGTTTTTGTCTGTCCGTCTGTCTGTCTGTCTGCTTTAGTGTCTGTTTTAATCTGTTCGTATGTCTCTGTCTGCCTTTCTCTCCGTTTTTGCCTGTCTTTATGTCTGTCTGTTTGCCTCTCTCTCTTTCTCTTTTTCTCTTTCTATCTCTTCTTATTCTCTTCTTCCTCCCTTTTCGAAGGTCTTGGTCATATCTTCTTCTTTTATTGTTGCTCCTTTTCTTGCTTATTCTCCTGCTTTCCTCCTCCTCCTATTGCTTCTCTTCCTCCTTTTCCTCGTTTTTTCCATTCTCCTCCTACTCTTCTATCTATTCTTTCTCTTCCCGCTGTTGTTCTTCCTCCTTTTACTTCCTTTCCTTCTTCCCTTCCTCCATATATTCCTTCTCCCAAGTCATAGCTTCAGTTCCTCTTCTTCTTCTCTCCTCCTCCCTCCTCCTCTCCAGCTTCCTCCTCCATCTGCATCTCCCTTTCACATCTTCTCCTCCTGATCTTCCTCCCTCTCCAGCTTCTTCCTCCACTTTATCTCCACCACCTCTTTTCTCACATATTTTCCTCCTCCTGATGGCCCCTTCAACAACGACCTCCTCCTCCTCCTCCTCGTTCTCCACTCCTTCACTGCCACCACCACCATCCTCCTTCCCTTCACTTTCTCCTACTCTTCCCCATCCCTCTCCTCCTTCCTCTTCCTCCCTCCCCCCACGACCACCACTACAACGACCTTCTCCCATCCTACCCCATCCTTCTCCTCCCTCCCACTTCTTCCTCTCTTCTCACCCCTATTCCTCCTCCTCCTCCTCCCTCCCCTCCTCCTTCTCTCTGACCTCCTCTTGACCTCGTCACCCCTATTCCTCCTCCCTCCTCCCTCCCTTTTCCCCATCCCTCCTCCCTCCCCTCCTCCTCCCTTCCTCTCTCCCCACTCCCTCCCTCCCTTCCTCCTCCTCCCTTCTTCTCTCCCTCCACGCCCCTTTGTCTCCCTCCTTCCTCCTTCTTCCTCCTTCTTCCTTCACCCCCCTATTCCTCCTCCTCCTCCACTCCTCCTCCTCCTCCTCACCCCTCCTATTCCTTCTCCCTCCTCCTCCCATCCCCACCTTCTTCTCTCCTCCCTACTCCTCCTCTTCCCCCTCCTCCTTCCCCCCATCCCCCCTTCTCTTCCTCTCTCCCTCCTCCCCATCCCCCTTCTCCCCCATCCTCCCCTCCCTCCCTGCTCTTCCTCCTCTTCCTCTTCTCCCTGATTGCTGGAGCCACAGCGGATCACACGAGTAAAACGCACACGAGTAAAACGCACACGAGTAAAACGCCTTTCCTAAGATGGCTAAAAAAAAGGAAAAAAAAAAAGAAAAAGAAAAAAAAAAAGAAAACAAAGCCATCTCCAAACCAAAACTTGATTGAAGTTTGTTTCAGCAAATAGAAAAAACAACGAAGAGAGAGAGAAACAAAGAAAAAAGAGGAGATGGCGATAAATGAAAGCTAAATAGAGATAGAGGAAAGAATAGGAGAAAAAAAAGAAATGTGGAAAAAGGCAAGGAAATAGCAAACGAGAATGAATGTTTGTAATGGATATACAATGCAGTGAAGGCAATAAAGAGACAGCAACAGAATGTGAAACGGAAAGGAAGAGAACAAGGAAAATGCTCGGAAACAGAA
>NC_091562.1:3585097-3587597 GCF_042767895.1 Penaeus vannamei
CATTCCTTATCTTTTTTTTTTATTTATTTTTTTACTATCGTCTCCCTTCAATTCTTTACCCCCATTTTTTATGGAGCAAAAGGACATTAACTCGGCAATATTCGCCTTAACGACACCGCGGCGCAAGGGTCAATATTCTTTTCTTTTATGAAGCTTTTGTGCGATTCCTCGTGATTCATGATCGTGCATGTGTTCGCGCGGTCATGCAGGGAACACATGAGAGGGAACAGGAGGAAGGGAGAGGGAAGGGGGAGAGGAAGAGAGGGAAGTAGGAGAAGAGAGGGAAATAGAAGAGGAAGAGGAGAGCAGGAAGGAGAAGCGAAGCATACAGAAGAAATAAAAGGAAAGAGAAAGAAAAAGGGGGGAAGAGGGAAGGGGAGGAGAGAAAGGGAGAGGGAAGGAGAGAAAGGGAGAGGAAGGAGGAGAGAGCAGAGAGAGAGATGAGAGAAGGGAAAAAAGGGAGGGAGGAAGGGGAAAATTGAGAGCAGGAAGTGGATAAAGTGGCTGAAGAAGAGGAAATAGAGGAGAGGAAGGGAGAAGAAGAAAGAAGAGAGGGGAAGAGGGGAGGAGGAAGGGAGAAGGAAGAAGAAGAGGGGGAAGGAGAGAAGGAAGAAAAAAGAAGGTATACATAAGAAAAAAGAAAAAAGAAAAAAAAGGGAAAAAGGGATAGAAGAGGAATGAAAAGGGGAAAGAAAAAGATAAATAAAGCATCGTAAATTCAAGAAACCACTGAAGAAGTGAGTTCTCTGACATATTATGAGTGAAATCTTCTTGAACTGACTCTGTGTTAAAACTGTTCTTGTTCATTTGCACTCTGATTGGCTGACTCGATCTTGTAATTCGAATAACTCCTTGCCGGTGGAAGGTTATAAAGTAGATGACAATGATGGTGTTGTTGTTGTTGGTGGTGGTGGTGATGGTGGTGATGATATGGTGATGATGATGATGGTGGTGGTGGTGGTGGTAGTGGTGGTGATGACAATGATGATGACAATTATGATGATGATGACAATGATGATGACAATGATGATGATGGTGATAATGATGATGATGATCGTGATGATGAAGATGATCGTGATGGTGATGATGACAATGATGGTGATAATGGTGGTAGTGGTGGTGATGATAATGATAATGATGATAATGATGATCACAGTGATGATGATGAGGAGGAGAAGGAGGATAATAATGATAAAGATAACGATAATGATGATGATATTAACAATGACGATGATAGGTAAGATGACGATGATATGATGGAAGATAAAACCAAGAAGGAAACGAATAAAAAAGAAAATATAAAAGAGGAAGATGTGGAAAAAGAGATGATAGCTAGTTACACAGAACACGAGGGGCATTAGTATGCTAAACATACACAGGGAAGTCATTAAAGGTGATCCAGAAAGTAATACTATTAATGGTATCTCCTAATTTTAGTTCTCTCTTGTTTTTCTTTCTTTTTCTCTCCCTTTTCTTTCTCTCTTCCTCTCTTTCTTTCTCTCTCGCTCTCTCTCTCTCTCTCTCTCTCTCTCTCTCTCTCTCTCTCTCTCTCTCTCTCTCTCTCTCTCTCTCTCTCTTTCTTTCTCTTCTTCTTTCTTCTTTCTCTCTCTCTCTCTCTCTCTCTTTCTTTTTCTTTCTCTATTTCTTTCTTTCTCTCTTCCCTTCTTCTTCCTTTCTTTCTCTGCTTTTTTTCTCTCTTTCTTCCTTTTTTCTCTCTCTTTCTCTTTCTTCTCTCTTTTTCTTTCTTTCTTTCTTTCTCTCTTTCTATCTTTCTTTCTTTCTGGCTTTCTTTCTTTCTCTTTCCTTCACTCTTATCTCTTATCTTCTCACTTTTCTTCTGTTTTCTTTCTTTCTTTCTTCCATTTCTCTTGCTTTTCTCTATTTTGAGTTTCGTTCTTTCAATTTCCATGATTTATATTATATTTGTTTTATCTCCATTCTTCTTTTATTATTCTCGCTCTCTTGTTTTTATTTCCTTTTAATCTTTCGTTGTGCCTTCGTTTCGGTTGTTATTCTGTTTCTCTTACTCTCATCTCTTTCGTAAGATTTTGATTCATACATTTCGCCCTAATTTTTTTTTTATCTTTCTTTCTTTTCATTACTTTGATTTTTTCCTTCCCTTTTATCTCTACTTCTGTTTCTTTGTTTATTATTATATCTATTATATACATCTTTTCGTCTCTTTCCTATCTTTGTTAGGTTACTGTGCCTCCTTTTCCTTTTATTTTCTGTTTATTTTCTCTTTCTCTTTTCTCTCTTTATTCTTTCTCTTTCTCTTTTCTCTCTTTATTCTTTCTCTTCCTCTTTTCTTTCTCTTTTCTTTCTCTTTGTCTTTTCTCTCTTTATTCTTTCTCTTATCTCCTGTTTCTCTTCCTCTATTGTTTATCTTTTCTCTCTCTCTTTCCCCTTCGCTTTTTTCTGTTTCTCACTTTTTCCTCCTTTCTTCGTTCTCTGCTTCTTTACTGTCATCTTTTATTTTTCCCTTTTCTCTCCTCTCCCC
>NC_091562.1:3615097-3620097 GCF_042767895.1 Penaeus vannamei
TGTTATTATCATTGTTAGTGTTGTTATTTTTATTATTATTGTTATTGTTATTGTTATTGTTATTATTATTATTATCATTATTATTATTATTATCATTATCGTTATCATTATCATTATTGTTATTATTATCCTTATTATCATTATCATTATCATTATTATCATTACTATTATTACATAATTTTTTCTATTATTATCATCATTGCTATCATTACTAATATCATTGTCTTCATCACCGTTACTATCATAATCAGTACCACTATCATTATTATTATCACCCATGACATTATTATTGTCGTTATTATTCTTATTGCATGTACTATAAGCATGATCCTTTTCATCATAATTATCATCAATATCATGTAGTTATAAATATATGTGTATAGGTATTTTTCGCATAAATACAATAGGGCGAACAATTTACAAACGTAATTATACAACAACAATTACTAATGATGTTCATAGTTCAACAACTACTAATGATAATATTTGTAATTGTGATAATGTGATTATTCGTAATTAGATGATATTTGATATCACTTAGCTCTTTTCAGAACATTTTAGGTATTTTGGCGAAATCTGAACTGCATTCTCCACTATGGATTTCTTGAGTGTGAGTGTCAAGAATTCACAAAATATGAGTTATTTCATATGCATTACATTCCACAGTGGTCACTCATGGTTAAAATATTATCTAATGTAAATATTTCGTGTTATTTGCCAGCTGCAGCACAGGAATAGCGGGTCTAGTAATCTCAGTTATCAGTGTTGCCAAGTGTGAAGAACACAGGAAGAATATGGTCCCCTTGCGTTTACCTTTGATTTTATTATTATTATTATTATTATTATTATTATTATTATTATTATTATTATTATTATTATTATTATTATTATTATTATTATTATTATTATTATTATTATTATTATTATTATCATTATTATTACTATTATTATTATTATCATTATCATTATTATTTTATTATCATCAATATCATTATCATTATCATTATTATTATTATTATCATTATTATTATTTTTATTATTATTATTATTATTATTATTATTATTATTATCATTATTATTATTATTATCACTATTATTATTATTATCATTATCATTATTATTATTATTATTATTATTATCATTATCAATATTAGTATTATTATTATTGTTGTACACTGCATAATTATACTGTTCATCAGATGGGTAATATAACGAAAGACGGATAATTGTTGATGTCTTACGTACGATATTTATCACGAAAATGTATCTGTACTTGCATGTATTTTCCTTCCACGAGACACCAAGACGTTCTGGATCGAGTCCCGCCGGCGTTCATAATTTCTCTATCACTTCCTCTGTTTATTCCCTTTCCTTCTTCCCTTCCCTTACTTATTATCATCATCATCGTTCTCTTCTCTGCACTTCCTTCGCTGACGTCAAGGCGTGGCTAGGATTAAGAAGGATAACGTTGAGCTCCGCAGATAATATATCAAGGAACTCTATCTCTTTAAGGAGGCTGGCTTTCGTTGAGGCTGGCTTGGGCTTCCCCGGACGGTCGTGGGTGCCAGGAGGGTGCCAGGGGGTGCCAGGAGGGTGCCAGGGGAGTGCCAGGAGGGTGCCAGGGGGTGCCAGGGGAGTGCCAGGTGGGTGCCAGGCGGGGTGCCAGGTGGGTGCCAGGGGGGTGCCAGGAGGGTGCCAGGGGGGTGCCAGGGGGTGCCAGGTGGGTGCCAGGAGGGTGCTAGGGGGTTGCCAGGAGGGTGCCAGGAGGGTGCCAGGCGGGGTGCCAAGGGAGTGCCAGGAGGGTGCCAGGAGGGTGCCAGGTGGGTGCCAGGAGGGGTGCCAGGGGGGTGCCAGGAGGGTGCCAGGGGGTGCCAGGAGGGGTGCCAGGGGGGTGCCAGGGGGTGCCAGGGGGGTGTCAGGTGGGTGCCAGGAGGGTGCCAGGGGGTGCCGGGAGGATGCCAGGAGGGTGCCAGGAGGGGGCCAGGGGGTGCCGGGAGGATGCCAGGAGGGTGCCAGGAGGGTGCCAGGGGGTGGGAGGGCACTCCGGCTCTTCTCCCGGTCGTTCTGTCTCGTTTTATATTTGCTTTTAATTGCTTTTATTATTCCTGGTATTCTTATTTGTTTGTATTTTTCCTCTGATCGGGGTTAGGATTATTTATTTGTTTTTGTTTTTGTTTTTTTCTTTCTTCTTTCTTCCATTCTTTCTTACCCTTTGTCTCTCCGCGAATCCGTATTATATGTTGTTTCCTCTAAATTCACTTAATCTAGATCCTCTTCTCTTAATCTTCTTTTCCTTCACTTAATCTTCCTTTCCTTACCATGCCATCCTCACTGACTTACTCTCTCCTTCCTCCTCTTTATCTTATGCTTCTTACCCTCCTCCATTTTCTCTATCTATCCTACTTAACAACTTATATCAAAATTTATTCCTTATCTTTCTCTTACACGTCTCTCCTTTCTTCCTTTTCTGTCTCTCAATACTTCCTTATCTTCTATGTACACATGTCTGCTTCCCTCCTTTCCTATATCTCTTTACTTTCTTATCCTCATTCTTACACGTCTCTCCTTCCCTCTTTTCCTCTCTCTATTTACTTTCTTATCTCCCTCTTACACGTCTCTCCTTCCCTCTTTTCCTCTCTTTCTTTACTTTCTTATCTGCCTCTTACACGTCTCTCATTCCCTCCTTTCCTTTCTCTCTTCACTTTCTTATCCTTCTTCTACACATCTCTCCTTTCTTCTTTTCCTCTCTCTTCACTTTCTTATTCCCCATCTACACATCTCTCCTCCTTTCCTCTCTCTCTTCACTTCCTTATCCCTCTCCCACACATCTCTGCTTTCTTCTTTTCCTCTCTCTTCACTTTCTTATTCCCCATCTACACGTCTCTCCTCCTTTCCTCTCTCTCTTCACTTCCTTATCCCTCTCCTACACATCTCTCCCTCCTTCCTTCCCCATCTCTTCTTACTTCCTTCTCCATTTCCCTCCTCCTCACTTCCTTCTCTTTCCCTCCCTCTCTTCACTTCCTTCTCCATTTCCCTCCTCACCTCCTTCTCCTTCCCTCCCTCTCTTCACCTCCTTTTCCTTCCCTCCCTCTCTTCACTTCCTTCTCCATTTCCCTCCTCCTCACTTCCTTCTCCTTCTCCTTCCTTCCTCCCCGCCTCTCTCTCTCCTTCGCCCAGGCAAGACCGTACTTCACAGAGCGGTACGAAAGGAGGCTAGAATTTTAAATACAAAATAAGTTTTATGGTTCCCCCAAGAGTGAAGGATGGGGGAATTCCATCATGAACTGTAATTTATGTGGAACAGGGCGGTGGTAGTTGTTCATGGTAGCTACTCCTCCCTCCTTCGTGCATGGTAAGTGGGTGTGCGTTTTCCACTGCGGTTAATTAGGATTTTTTAAAATGATTTTTGTCCTGATTTTTTTTTCCTTTAATGATCAAAATTTTCTTCGTCCTATTATTATTGGTAGTTATGCTTTTTTATGATTTTTGTCCTGATTTTTTATCCTTTAATGATCAAAATTCTCTTCGTCCTATTATTATTGGTAGTTGTTATTATTATTTCATTGTTATTATTGTAAGATGATGATTATGAATACGATAATTAATGTCACTATTATCACTATCATTATCGTTTCTTATTACAGACATCGATGTTTTGTTTGACTTCAATTAATAACAATGTTAATGATAATAATGATGATGATGATGATAATGATAGCGATAATACCAATACCAATAATGATAATAATATCACTCTTATCATTATTGTTATTTCTTTCATTATCATAATTACTATCATTATCATTATCATAATCATCGTTATTCCAGTTATCATTCTTATTATCGTGATTATCATTAAATTCATTAATATTATTAGTTTTTTTTATTATATCATTCTTTATTTCTATCATTATCGTCATCCACATCATCATCATCACTACAATCATCATCATTACTATTACCATTATCACTACTTTTATTCATACTATCCTTACCCTCGCGTTTCATCACAGATTAAAAAGTTTGGTCGATTTTATTTCCACTGGGGGGGGGGGGGGTGTAGCAACAAATAAACATGGATTCTAAGTACACCTACGTAAGTTTTCTGAACAATCTCAATGTTTCTAGATGTACAGTGTTTAGCCTCTTTATGAACCAAAGACAATTTTTTTTAACTCGACCTTGTTTACGACTATCGCAGTAGGTGTCATGGCCCCTTTAATTATATGCCATAATTTAATGGTCACTTTAATCATATGCCATAATTTATTTGTGTCTTATGATTTATGTTTCATTCTCCCTGACCCCATTTCTAGCCTGGAATTGCAATATTTATTATCTTTATCTCCTTTTCTTATCTGTGAATGCAATATCAGGTTTTCTTCTATCTGTCATCCGATCGTAGAGTATCATAAGATCTTATCTAATTGCACAGTATCATAACGTTTCAGGTGATCTTATATTTATCGTTCTCAGTCGCACCTTCCGGTATATATTCGCAATAGCTGCTGTTTATCTCCACACGTGATTGGCTAATCTCCCACACTCGGTGATTAGATGGTATAACAATCTCTTCTTTTCCCCCAAATATTCAGCATAAAGGTGATTCGGGAAGATAGTTTGTTCTAAGAGCTTGTTCATTGGGTGTGCAAATGGATGTTATTGTGTATTCCTTCATTTCTCTGTTTATCAAGCCGTTGCCCATGTCTTGTTTTAGTCAATCCTGTGAATCTCTCTTACATATATTCCATTACTTTCCTCTTCTCTCTTTTCACTCAAATCTTCTTACTTTGTTCTTATGTACTCTTGGTTCTTCCCGTTGTCCGTTTTATTTATTTTTCGTCTACTACTCTTTTTCCAATTTAATCCCTATGTACCATCCCAGATTATTTTTCTCTGTTCGTATTCAATTCAATCTCAACTGATGAGACTTCCTCCATCTCTCTTTTGTGATGCTTGTAGTCTATCCACGTTACACTTTGGGTGCAATTATGTATTCA
>NC_091562.1:3625097-3627625 GCF_042767895.1 Penaeus vannamei
GCCATCATGATTTCATTCTGACACTCTCCTTTGAGTTCATGACAATGTAAACTTTACTTCTGGGGAATGTACAGCGAGACGATCCTGTTATCAGTATAGTTTTAATTACCGCGTATTGATTGGATAAAATTACTGTCATTACCAATTTATATCTTTTTACCATCTTTATTGCAACCTTTGTGATGGTACTTTTGTTATTATTACTCTCTTTGCTGTTACCATAGTTACCATCTTTGTTATGCCATCATTTATCATCGTAATCGTAAATATAAAAAAACAATTATAGACATTATCGTAAGTATTGCCACTATGATGATCATTTTTACCTTCGTTATTACCTTATCATTATTACCTTCATTATCAATACTCGTATAATCATCACCACCATAGCACGAAACAAACACACACACACCAAAATACAGACACAAAAAATACAAACACACAGATCAAAATACAGACAGATACAAAATACAGACACACACACAAAATACAGACACACACATCAAAATACACACACACACATCAAAATATACACACACATCAAAACACACACACACAAAACACACACGCATATCAAAACACACACACACACACCATAATTCACACACACACCCATCTATATACACACACACACACATCATAATACACACGCACATACACACAACACAGTCATAATACACACACACCCATCAAAACACACACACACACACACACCCATCAACACACACACCCATCTACACACACACACACACACATCACAACACAGTCATCAAACACATCACACACACACACAGTCATAATACACACACACCCATCAACACACACACACACAATGCACCCATCACACACACACACATACACACACACACACACACACACACACACAACACAGTCATCAAACACACACACCCACACAAAGTTACAAACCCAAACCTAAATCAACTTGTACTTCCCCCCCCCCCCACACCCCCACCCCCCACCCACCCTACACAAGACGTGAGCTTCAGCTCCTCATCCCTGTTACTTGGATGTCATAAGACGAATGATTCCAGATAACGCCAGGCTTTCCTTACCCCCCCCCCCTCCCCGCCCCCCGTAGCCGGCTACATATTTAACCTTGTCCGTTTCCTCTCCCACTTGATGGGTTTGTTCCACTTCCTCTTTCTCTTCCTATTCCCTCTTCTACGTCTTTTTTTTTTTTTTTGCCTTTGTTTGGTGTCTCTCTTTCTTTTGTTTGGTTTTGGGATTTCGTCTCCTTTGGTGGGTCCTTTGGATGGATTTTTCCGGTCTCTGTCTCTGTCTGTCTGTCTGTATGTCTGTCTGTCTCTCTCTCTATTTATCTAACTATCTATATTCCTATCTATGTGTGTATTTAACTATTTATCTATATGCCTATCTATCTATGTATCTAACTATCCAGATTCCTACATATCTATTTATTTTTTACTCTCTCTCCCCTTTCGTCTAATTATTTTTTCTCTCTCTCTTTTTCTCTTCTCTTCTCTTCTCTCTCTCTCTCTCTCTCTCTCTCTCTCTCTCTCTCTCTCTCTCTCTCTCTCTCTCTCTCTCTCTCTCTCTCTCTCTCTCTCTCTCTCTCTCTCTCTCTCTTCCTCTCTCTCTCTCTCTCTCTCTCTCTCTTTCTCTCTCTCTCTCTCTCTCTCTCTCTCTCTCTCTCTCTCTCTCTCGCACTTTCTTTCTCTCTCTCTCTCGCTCTCCTTCTCTCTCTGTCTGTCTTTCTCTCTCTCTCTCTCTCTTTCTCACTCTCCCGCGCTCTCTCTCTCACTCTCTCTTTCTCTCTCTCTCTCTCTCATTCTCTCTCTCTCTATCTCTCTCTGTCTTTCTCTGTCTCCCTCTCTCTGTCTCTGTCTGTTTGTCTGTCTCTCTGTCTGTCTGACTCTCTCTCTCTCTCTCACTCTCTGTCTGTCCATCTATCTATCTATCTGTCTATTTCTTACTCTCTCTTTTTCTCTTTCTCTATCTCTCCTTATCATTCTCTCTCTCTCTCTCTCTCCCTCCCTCCCTCTCTCTCTCTCTCTCTCTCTCTCTCTCTCTCTCTCTCTCTCTCTCTCTCTCTCTCTCTCTCTCTCTCTCTCTCTCTCTCTCTCTCTCTCTCCCTCTCCCTTTCCCTCGCTATCCCTCTCATTTTCTCTTAGACACATCCTTCTTATTGTGTTTCGCGGCGTTTCTCAGTCAATACAAAATATTTCTAATCTTCTCCCACCGGCAAATCCTCTTACCTAATCGTCCTACGTCCAGGAAGTCGATCCAGTTGAGTGTCGAGGCGGTCGACATCGAGTGGAAATCGAGAGGCGAGAGAAGTGAAAAGAAGCAGAAAAGAAAGAAGAAGAAAGAGAAGTCTCAAGAACTGCCGAGATCGAGGGATAAAGAAAACGGGAAGAGAAAAAGAAAACGGGTTATATATAGCTCAAGCTGGTGAGAGGGGGGACATTTTTATTTGTTTATTTATTATTATTTTATTAATATCATTTGCTGTTTGTGTGATGGAATGAAGTGAATAAAAGAGAAAA
>NC_091562.1:3638125-3643125 GCF_042767895.1 Penaeus vannamei
AAGAGAGACTGCCTTGCATATATCGACCTCGCCGCAGAAGTTTATACATGGAGAAGTTTGCATGGGAAAAAATCAGCTACAGGATACCAGACAAAAAAAAAAAATAATAATAATAATAATAATAATAAAAAAATGAATAAAATAAAAATAAACAACAGAGAAAGGGACGATCTCCTGAAGAAAAATAGGATCGTGCTTTTAGGATATGTTCAGACTGCACGTGCTGACCGTTTTTCTAGGGATCTGCTGCTACTGAGAGAGGTACACATCGTGACATACAGAATAAGAGAGAGAAATGGATGTAGATAAACCTGTAGAAATCAAAATACTAACCAACGGAACAGATCACAGACTGGGAAGGCAAAATCAAAACTGAATTATATCTCCGGAAGGAAAAATATACATTTACATGCGCACAGACAAATAAATACATGTGTGTGTATGTGTGTGCGTGTCTGTATGAGATTCTAGTCAAACTTCAAGAAACAACGTAGCGAATAATGATAACGCTTTAAACAAAGATCACTTTATGGTACTGATATCTGATAAGAGAGAAAAAAAACACCATTCGAGATCTTGTTTGAACTTTTTTTTCTTTCTTCTCTCGACTGTCCTTTCGGGAACTGCCTGATCAGCGGCCACGGCTCCCAGACACGCATTAATTTACCCATTTCTTTCGCCCATTAATTCTTTTATCCGCTCCGCATTCACACTCACCCACCGACTCATTTTTATCCTCGTAGAAAGATCGCCACACAACCGACACTGACAGATTAATGGACGAAATAAACAAACCACGATTTTTTTTTTCTTCTCCAGTCCCTCTTTATGTGGATCCGTTGCATTGTGTGGTTATTGGTAGACCCTTCTACACCCTACACTACCCCCTATTATCCTTTATCTGATTTTCCTGATTCTCCTTCTCTTCCATTCCTCATTCCCCGTCCCTGCTCTCTCTCTCTCTCTCTCTCTCTCTCTCTCTCTCTCTCTCTCTCTCTCTCTCTCTCTCTCTCCTCTCTCTCTCTCTCTCTCTCTCTCTTCCTTCGTGCTCTCTTGTTCTCTTCCCTTCTACTCTCTTCCTTTCTTATCCTTTTGTTTTCCCCCTTCACAATCGTATTTACACTTTCCCTTATCCCTATTTTTCCTCTTCTGTATTCTTTCTCTCTCTATTTATTTATCTCTCTCTCTCTCTCTTTCTTTCTCTCTCTCTTTCTCTCTTTCTCTCTCTCTCTCTCTCTCTCTCTCTCTCTCTCTCTCTCTCTCTCTCTCTCTCTCTTCTCTCTCTCTCTCTCTCTCTCTCTCTCTCTCTCTCTCTCTCTCTCTCTCTCTCTCTCTCTCTCTCTCTTCCTCCCCTCCTCTCTCTCGTTATTACCCTCCTTTTCTCTCATTTCTCTTCTCTACTTTCCACATCCCTTATTGACCCTCCTCTCTCTCTCTCTCTCCCTCGCCCCCCCCCCCCACCCCCCCCCCCCCCCCCACTCCCCACCCCCATCCTCTTTCCCCGTAATTTTCCTCCTCCAAAATGGAAGCGCCCACCCTCTTTTCCCCTCCTTTACTTCCCCTCTTCTCATTTCCTCTCCCTCTATCGCGCTCCTGCCCACGTCTCTCTTTCTCCTCTTCTCCCGTTCTCTCCGCTTCTCTCTTTGCCTCTTCCTTCTTCTGTCCAGCTTTTTTCCATCCTGCGTCCCTCCTCCTCTGCTTCTTTCCTTCCATCTCCCCGCTTCTCTCTTTCCCTCTTCCTTCTTCTACCCTGCTTTTTTAATCCTTCCCGCTTCCCTCCTCCTCCCCGCTCCTTTCCTTCCTCCTCCCAGCTTCTCTATTCCACCCTCTTCCCTCCTCCTCCTCCTCCCCGCTTCTCTCTTTCCCCTCTTCTTTCCCCTTGCCTTTATTTTTCCTTCCCGCTCCGCACCTTCCCGCTTCTTCCCCCCTTTCGGCACCAATCCCTAACGGCTCCGAACAGCTTAGTCTGTTGACATCGCACTATCGATTGTGTTCAAAGGGAAAGTCTGGCTTATTCGGGTTCTAGACTTCGGGTCCCGTGACGAACTTTGCGAGGAATTGATACGTGAATTATGGGAATAGTTTGATGTATTTTACGGGGCGTGTGTAGAGACTGTATTCGTTTGTGTGTGTGTGTGTGTGTGAGAGAGAGAGAGAGAGAGAGAGAGAGAATGGGAGAGTGAGAGAGAGAGAGAAAGAGAGAGAGACAGACAGACAGAAACAGACACAGACAGAGACAGGCAGAGAGAGAGCGAGAGAGAGAGAGAGAGAGTGTGTGTGTGTGTGTGTGTGTGTGTGTGTTTCATTCCTGTATACCCACATTCGCCCAATATATATATAAGCATATCCAGCACATGCTTTCATACCTCTAGATTCTCGTCACGAGTTAACATTGCTACGCACCAACCACTGTAGCGGAAATACACACTCTATCGAAATAACTTCAAGCACAAAATATCCCCAAGTCAATGCTCATAAAATCCAAGCAAGATAGATTAACGAGCTGCTCTCTCACGCTCACTGCTTGAACCCATGAAGAGCTGAAGTACCGAAGAAGCACACGCAAGCATTTTATTTTACCGAAAGCACGAGCTTACGCAATATGTTTTGAGGAGCAGCTGACTCGATTACATATTTATTCATGGGTTGTGTTCATAACTCGAAGAAAATTTAATAGGATTGCAAAAATACATGATATTCTTTTACGTTATATTCTTACCCTCTTGCAACAAGCACAGCGCAGTTGGTGGAAATGAATGCGGTTTATTGCACAGAAGAAGAAAAAAAGAACTCACACTAAAGTTGCAAGAATTACAACACCAGATTTGTTCAGCAATAAAAATCTTGCAGGAGGGATCTGGGTTTCTTTTCTAAAATAGTGAATGATATATGATTTTTTTTTCTCGAGAAAATATATGATCTTCCAAAAACTCTTTGTAAAATATGTAGGCACAAATAAGAGTTGCAAACGCCTTTTTATCATTATTCTTATTGTTTTTACTCTTATTATTAATATCACTGTCGTCATCATTATCACTATCATTATTATCATTATCATTGTCATCAATGTAATAATCAATATCATTATCATTATTATCATTGTCATCAATATAATAATCAATATCATTAAAATCATTATTATTATCATCATTATTTTTGCCGTTTTGTTATCAATTCTATCACCATTACTAATTATCATCATTACTATTAGTACCATTAATATTACTCCATGTTAAAAAAAAATTATGATCATAACCATCCCTACCATTATTACCATTACCATAATCAATATAATCATCATCAGTCGTATACCAATCAAAATAATCATCATTATAATGATTTCCATTACTCTTCAATTGTTATCATCATTCTTGGCTATCTATCCTTTCTTCTTCTTGGGTTCCTTGCATAAAGATAACCATTATTATAAAAAAATATATATATACTCTTCAATTGTTATCCTTTTTAGCTATTTATTAATTAATCATCGTTATATATATATATATATATATATATATATATATATATATATATATATATATATATATATGTATATATATATATATATATATATATATATATATATATATATATATATATATACATATATATAAATACTCTTCCATTGTTATCATTTTTTACTATTTATTCATTTGTTCTTCTTTGTTTTCTTGAAGAACAAAATCGTTCCTTGGTTCACACGGAACTAATCAACAAGAAAATTTAAAGCTTAGTCACCAGGGAACCAATCGATCAGGCTTTGTTGTTGATGAGTTAAGTCTGGAGAAGATTAGGAACAATACTATCAATTACTGTTGTTGTTGTTGTCATTATCATTATTGTTAATACTGATATCATTAATGTGGTTATTATTGTTATTATTATTATTATTATTATTATTATTATTATTATTATTATTATTATTATTATTATTATTATTATTATTATCATTATTATTATTATTATTATTATTATTATTATTATCATCATCATTATTATCATCATCATTATCATTATTATTATTATCTTCATTATTATTATTATTATTATCATTATTATTATCATTATCATCATTATTATTATAATAATAATAATTATTATTATTATTATTACTATTATCGTCATCATTATTATTATTATGATAATGATAATAATTGTTATTATTACTATTATCATCATTATTTCTATTATCATTGTTATTATTATGATAATCATTCTTATCATTATTATCATCATTGATGATAATGATTTCAATATTACTATCATTTTCATCATCACGATTATCAAAAGTATCTTTATTACTATCTAACCGTCAATTATTATTGTCACCGTTATTATTTTCATTATTACTATTATTACCATGACCATTATTATCATCATTATTATCATCATTATCATTATCATCATTATCATTATTATTATCATCATTATCATTATTATTATCATCATTATCATTATTATTGTTATCATATCATTATTATTGTTATCATTATCATTATTATTATTATCATTGATATTATTATTGTTATCATTTTTATTATTATTATTATTATTATTATTATCATTACAATATCATTATAATCATTGTTGCTATCCTCTTTATTGTCATTATTACGATCATTATTATTATCATCATTATCATTGTTATTATCATTATTATTGTTATTATTACCGTCATTATCAAAATTACTTTTAATACAATTATTGATATCATTTTTATCATTTTTATTATTATTATTATTAGTAATAATAATAGTAGTAGGAGCAGTAGTAGTAATAGTAGTAGTACTAGTAGAACTCGTGGTAGTATGAATAACAGTTATATTAATACCACTGTTATCATTATCATAATAATTACCATTACTCACAAACAACATTAATCGAATCCTCCTCATTATCATCCTCATTATATTCCTGGTTATTGTCATCTCATTCATCCACATTTCCATTTTCTTAAGAAAGCCAAGGAAATGCTTGATTATGACGTCACGAGAGACATC
>NC_091562.1:3658125-3660625 GCF_042767895.1 Penaeus vannamei
CAGTACAATACAAACGGGGATAATTACAGTAATGTCTCCCCCTCCCCCCCTTCCCCTCTCCCCCTCTTCCTCTCTCCCCCTCTTCCTCTCTTCCCCTCTTCCTCTCCCGCCCCTTCTCCTTTTCTTTCGCTTCCTTGTCCACGCTTCGTTGGGTCATATTTCTTTTTTTTAGGGGTATTTCTTTTGATATATTACATTTTGGATTTATTTTATATTTTTACTACTTCCGTATTTTGATAAAGATACTAATGCATTATGGTTGGTCAAGCATATTTTTTTAGTGTATATCTTTATATACATTTATTTTATTATTACTATTTTTATCATCATTATTATCGTTATCACCATTTTTATCATTAATAATGTTATCACCATTATTATCATTAATATTATTATCACCATTATCATCATTAATAATATATCACCATTATTATCATTAATATTATTATCATTATTATATCATTGTTAACATTTTTTCTGTCCGTCTGTCCCGCTATTTTTTCTTCATTGAACGAAAAGAAAAGGATAAGAAAACAAACTTTCTTTACGATAAAATAGTTCCTTTGATAACTGTATGTTTACTTGTATTAACCTTTCTAAAAATACTTTGGTAAAGACATAGCGTGCTAGTACAAGAACAATGATAACAGCAAAATAAAGAATATAATGATGAGGATTATGATGATAATAGGAATCATGATAATGATGATAATGATAATAATATTATTGATAATAATGATAATGGAAATAATGATAATTATGGTAATAATAAAACGACAATGTTGATAATGATATAATTAATAGTAATAGGGGTATGAGCAATAATGATAATAGAATGATAAAATGATAATAAAGAATATAATGTTAACAAAGATATAATAAAGATAATAATATTAAAGATGATAATGGTGATAACAATAATAATGATAACAATAGTAATAATAATGATAATATAGTAATAATGATTATAACAAATATTATGACGATTACAATGATAGTTATAATAGCAAAGGTAATAATAATGATAATGATGAAAATAATAATAATAATGACAATAGTAATAATGATAATAATAATAATGATAATAATAATGGTACTTATAAAAGTAGTAATAAAAACAATGCGAATAGAAATATTAATAATGATGATAATTATAAAGATGATGATAATAATGATGATAATTATAAAGATGATGATAATAATGATAATAATAATACTAGTGATAACGATAATGATAGTAGAAATACTGATAGTAACAAGAACAAGGACAAGAAAACTAAAAGCTACATCAACAACAACTATATCAATAATGTTGATGATAATAAACATAACAGTGATGATATAGATAACGATAATAATGATGATATTGATAGCATTAATAACAATGATAATGATATTAGCAGTTATGATAATAATAGTAATATCAATAATAATAATAATAATAACAATAATAATGATAACAAAATAATGATAGTAATGATAATAATGATAATAATAATAATAATAATAATAATAATAATAATAATAATAATAATAATAATTATTATTATTATTATTATAATGATAATAATAATAATAATAATAATAATAATAATAATAATAATAATAATAATAATAATAATAATAATAATAATAATAATAATAATAATAATAATAATAATAATAATAATGATAATAATAATAATAATGATAATGATAAAATAATAACAATAATGATAATAACAATAATAATGATAATAGCAATAATGATAATAATGATTATAATGATAATTATGATAGCAATAATAATAATAATAACGATAATAATAATAATGATAATAATAATAATAATAATAATAATAATAATAATAATAATAATAATAATAATAATAATTATAATAATGATGATGATAATGATAGTAATAATAATAATAATAATAATAATAATAATAATAATAATAATAATAATAATAATAATAATAATAATAATAATAATAATAATAATGATAATAATAATAATAACAGTAATAATAATAATAATAATAATGATAATAATAATAATGATAATGATAATGAAATAATAATGATAATGATAATAATAACAATGATAATGATGATGATGATCTTAACATTGCTGTTATGAATAACAATGACAATGATGATAAAGTAATAATAATAAAGATAACAATTACAGCAATAAGACTTGTAATGGTAATAATAATGATAATAATGATAATGATAAGGATAATGATATTAATGATGATAGTGATAGTAACGATAATGATAATTATCATAATACTAATAATAAGAAGAACAACAATAATGATAATAATAATGATAATGATGATAATAATAATAATAGTGAGGAAAAAATAATAATTATAATAGTAATGATGATAATAATAACCAAAACTATAACAATAATAATAATAACAATAATAATGATGATGATAATAATGATAATAATAATAATAACAATAATAGTAATAACAATAATGACAATAACTGATGATGATGAAAA
>NC_091562.1:3670625-3678125 GCF_042767895.1 Penaeus vannamei
CACACACCCCTCACACACACACACAAACTCACAAACACACACACACACACAAACACAAACCCACACACACACCCCCCCCACACACACACACACACACACACACACACACACACACACACACACACACACCCACAAACAACCCCCCCACACACGCACACACAACCCCCCCCCCCCCCCCACACACACACACACACACAAACAACCCCCACACACACACACACACAACCCCCCCCCACACACACACACCACAAACCCACACACAGCAAGAAATTCCTCCTTATCTCCATTTCTCCGAGATGCCACCGCGAGTTCAATCAAGTTTACCTGAGAGACCGGCGACTGTCTGTGACGAGGCGAAATGTCTCAAGAAATAAATCTTGGTCTGAATGTCTTCGTAAACTTCGTAAACAGGAAGTTCGTCTTTTTTTTTTCTAAAGGTGTTTCGTCAACTCCTTCCTTACCTGTGTGGAGGAAAACGAGACCGATTAGTTTGGGGTCTGGTTTTGTTTTTTTTTTTTTTAGTGAATGGGATGACACTTTATTTTCTCATTTATTATTATTATTATTATTATTATTATCGTTATTATTATTATTATTATTATTATTATTATTATTATTATTATCATTATTATTATTATTATCATTATTATTATTATTATTATTATTATTATTATTATCATTATTATTATTATTATCATTATTATTATTATATTATTTTTTATATATTTTTTTTTAATCTTATTTTTTCTTCTTTGTCTTTATTCCTTGTGGGGATTATTAAAGGGTAGATGTTATGATGCTTGCTTGCTTGTTGTGGCTATGCTGTGCCATATTTCTTTGAGTGAGTCAGTTTGTAAGATGTATGTGTGCGTGTATGTGTTTGTGTGTGTTTGTTTGTTTTTTGTGTGTTTGTTTGTGTTTGTCTGTGTGTGTATGTGTTTGTTTATGTGTGTATGTGTTTGTTTGTGTATGTGTTTATTTGTGTGTGTTTGTTCCTCTGTTTAAATATGTGTGTGCTTGTCTGTGTCCGTGTATATGTGTGTGTACGTATGTGCGCGTTTGTACGTGTCTGCATCCTCCAAAAGCCCTCACAGATCAGGGGTTATAAAGTGGGCGTGTTTTAATCAAAGAAAATGCATTCTAGCCAACTAATTCCATCCTTCCGGCGCCTTAATTCTCACAACAAAAAATTCTTAATCAGGACAACCAATCAATCAACGGCGAAGGAGTTTCCCGCCGTCCTTATGCTAATTGTAATTGGACTAAATTAATTATCACTCATTTTCATATGCAGTTGAAAGCCCTGTTTACCCGAATTCCAGTAAGGTTATGGCGGCTGTTGGCCTGTTATTGCTTATTTACTTTTATTTCTTTCTTTCTTTTTTTTTTTTTTAACTTAGTTTTGTTCTTTTCTTTTCTTTTCTTTCCTTTCTTTCCTTTTTTATCGTTTTTTTCTTTTCTGTTCTGTTCTTTCTTTCTTTCCTTTTTCATCGTTTTTCTGTTTTCCTTTTCTGTTCTTTTCTTTCTTTCTTTCCTTTTCTTACCAACAGTTCAGTAATTGTTTGAAAAATTCCTGTATTTGTTTTCCGTGATTGGATGTCATATCCTATAAAGCTTTAATTTGATTTCATACGGTTTATTGAAATTATTTCTAAAATGATATGAAGAGGCTTGAGATGTCACTGTGTCCTTGTTATTCCGTGCACGTTCATAAATTCTTTTCTATCAATATAATCAATCTATTTCAATTACTGATATCCTATATAGTGTTGGTACAATGTTCTCTGCCTATACTTTATATCTGATGTATTTTCCTATTACTCTATTTTCCTATTAGTCTATTTCATCCTATTAAGTACATAATGGATCAGTCTAGATGGTCTTATAATACAGGGTATGCCAATTTTTCGTTCACACATTATATCTTTTAGTTCGCAATAATGTTTATATCTTATTTGCAGTGTCAACTATACTGAGTCTCTTTCCATCTACGTCTTTCTTTACGTCTTTCTTTACCTCTTTCTTTTGATTATCGTCTTATTTATCTATTATCTTACTATTCGTATTCCTGTGGGTCTTAAGAATTGCGTCCAGATCTTTACGTGTAATGGGAATTATATGTCTAGTATTACAGTGTTTTTTATCCATATGTCTGTTTTCCATGTTTCACTATTTCATTAAAAATTGGTACGTTTACTATCTACATTAGATAGGAAATAAATAAACAATGGATACATAGAAGAAACAAATATATGCCCCAGAAAATAAATAAACAATTGATATAATAATCTAATGTATGCCCGTTTTTACCTTTTTTCATTTTCATCTCTGTATTAATTGAGGTAATTGATTGTGATTGTGTTTATGGATTAGATTTGTTCGGTCTCAGGTTTCATATCACTTATACCGCAGATTGTGAGCTCTGATGAACAGCTGGGTCTGGTCTGCCATTTAATTCTAGAGACACGTCAGAATATGCACGGAGATATTCAGATTCTGAATGTATTTGGATTAGTGTATGTGATATACAGTGTACACACACACACACACACACACACACACACACACACACACACACACACACACACACACACACACACACACACACACACACACACACACACACACACACACACACGCCCCCCCACACACACATACACACACGCCCCCCCCCCCACACACACACATATATATATAAAAGATTGCAAGGTTTCTCCTCTTTATTACACAAGCATTTGTGATTGGGTAGATCGGCATTAGGATAAAGGAATTCGCATTGGAGCAGCGAAGCGAGAGATAAAGGTGAAGATAAATTATTGTATCATTTTATCACGTAGATCAATTGCTAAAAGGTCAATTCATAGTTTTATATTATTCACACGACAGGAGCTGTAGAGAGCAAGGTCCTTATCAGACCTATGGGGGAGGGGGCGTGGCTACGTAGGAGAAGGGTGTAACAGGGCGAAGGAGGAAGAGAAGGAGGAGGATAAGAAGGTAAGGGAGATGGCAGATTGATGAAGACACTGATTGATGGATAAGACGATCTTTACTCCTGCTTTTCTTTGATCCAATCATCTCTCTCTCTATCTGTCTATCTATCTTTCTGTCTCCCTCTTTCTTTCTCTTTCTTCTCGCTCGCTCTCTATCTATCTATCTTTATCCATCTTTCTCTCACTTTCTTCTCGCTCGCTCTCTCTCTATTTATCTTTCTCCCTCTTTCTTTCTCTTTTTTTCTCGCTCGCTCTCTCACTCTTTCTATCTTTCTTCCTCTTTCTCTCTCTTTCTGCTCGCTCGCTCTCTCTCTCTATCTATCTTTCTCCCTCTTTCTTCTCGCTCTCTCTCTCTCTATCGGTCTATTGATCTCTATCTGTTTACCTTCTCTCTCTCTCTCTCATTTTTAACACCAGACTCGGTTTTAGCTGCTTCTCACTTGCAGGGGGTCAGTGTTCTCAAGAATTGGGTGACGAAGGAATTTGTATTGTTTGTTTATTTACCGGGAATGTCCTCGAAAGTTGAGTCGGGGAGAGGGGGGGGGGGCGAAGTTGGGACGCCGCCCCCTCCATTCTAGACTGGAGGCCGGTCGCCGCCCCTCCCTTTTTCTACGCTCCTGTATATACATACATATATATGTGTGTGTGTGTGTGTGTGTGCGTGCGTGTGTGTGTGTGTGTGTGTGTGTGTGTGTGTGTGTGTGTGTGTGTGTGTGTGTGTGTGTGTGTGTGTGTGTATGTATATATATATATATATATATATATATATATATATATATATATATATATATATATATATACGAAAATGACTTATTGGAATTAAACAGGCGGAAGTTATAAGAAAAGAGGCTTTATCTGCAAGGTCTTGCAATTATTTGAAAAAAATTGCCGCAGAATTTCAAGCAATTTCAAGTCCACGCTCCGCTCTACTATACAGTTAAACATAACCGCTATATGAATAATAGCATTAATAATAATGATATAGTATGGTAGGTATGTGGAAGTCAATCAAGTATCTTATGAAAATTCATTAAAATAGTTAATTTTAGGACAATTAAGTTATAATCCTTAGTCTTCAGATATGATGTGACATCAGATATAAGCAGTTCAAATCTCAATTACCATATAATCATCTCATTTCTTATAAATGTTAAGAAACCGTCGTGTCATGGGACGTGTGTGGGACAGCTGGTTTTGATCAAGCGGTACGATACTTCATGGGTTTTCGTACGTCCGGCAACGCCGATGCTCCGCCCGCTGACTTGAAATAATTGCAAGTATTTAGCGCTGCATATAAAGCTTAAACTTTGAGGGCAAAGATTACTGTAAACATTCCAATAAGTTTCAACGTTCATAACAGACTTTAGAAAGTTATCGTTTATGTTTCCTCTTAACTTTTGATGTTTGTTTTTTTTATTAGAAATAATAACACTTAACTTGAACATGCTCAACAAAGGGTGGAACGACTTTCATAAAAATGAACTGAGGATAATTGTACACCATGAAGCAAGTTTCGGAGTGAGTATAGCCCACGAAACTTTCGACCCGAAGTTCCAGCAATAACAGGGTCTACGCATTCGTAACGGGTAAGGCTAGGTCAGTAGCAACTAGAGGAGGTATCATGGCATTTGTTTCTATTTTTTGGAAAAAAAAGGCACATGGAGGTTTATTTTGATGACGTCACAATAATTACGGGTGCTTTGCGAATGCGGTCGATCATTTTGGTCTTTTCAATTGTCAAAAAAAGGATGGAAAATAATGAACTCAATGGTTATATTTTCATGGAACAATGGAAAATAATGAACTTAATGGTTATATTTTCATGGAACAATGGAAAATAATTATTTTAATGGTTATATTTTCATGGAACAATCATCAAAATAGCCCTGTGGGACGCCGTGATACCTCGAGTTGCTACTGATCCAGCCCTCCCTTGAGTATAACGCATCAGAATCACGAATCAAAGACTGGGATTTGGATTGGGAACGGATTAGGGATAAGGGCCATAGCAGGGGCATGTAGGGGTCTGGTTGATGCCCGGTGCCAAATCCTTGACTAAATACATGTCTAAAAATATCAGTAAATGAATACACAGAATCATACATACACATTCTAATGTATCTACATGTATCTCTGCATAAATATCTAAATATATAAATAATGTATCTACATGTATCTCTGCATAAATATCTAAATATATAAATAATGTATCTACATGTATCTCTGCCCCGAAGACTTAAAGCATAAGGTCTAGGACTGAAAATATTTTGAGATTGAGCATAAGACCTAGTATTGAGAAATATTTTGAGAAAGGGAGAGTTTTAATTTAATTTAATCTTCATTTACATATTAGTAAAATCTCCCTAATATGGAAATGCAGATTAAATGAAATAGAAACTTTATTCGATTTGAATACAATTTCAAAATAATTATTCCTCAGAATGGATAACCCCCCCCCTTTTTTTTTTGGATGTCAGGGACCACCACCTATTGCCCCCCTCCCCTTCCCCCTTTCCCCTTGCACGGTACCAGGCCAAAGTCATGCAAATTCCAAATTTACCAGTAGTTTCTGAACTGTTCTTCAATGTTTATCTGTTCAGAACATACCTCGAATATTAATTAAACAGTTTTTTTTTATCGAAAAATATGAGCGTGTTAGAACTGGCTAAGAAATTTTAATAAAGCTGATATAGCCGGTTCATCTGATATGGATCTAGATTTTCTTGATTCAAAATGTAACAATAGATATAAGTAACGCACAGAAGGAGAAGAAAAAAAGGTGCTACATAATTGATTACTGCAGTAAGTTTTTGACAATAAATTCATGTCCTATATTATCTTTAGTACACACTAAAAGATATTTGTCTTATTTTTTTCTTTGTCTCTCGTTCTCCTACTTCCTCCCCCTCTTTCTTTCTCTCTCGCTATTTCTTTTTCTCTGTCTTTCTCTGTCTCTCTCTCTCTCTCTCTCTCTCTCTCTCTCTCTCTCTCTCTCTCTATTTCTTTCTCTCTCCCTCTCTCTCTCTCTCTCTCTCTCTCTCTCTCTCTCTCTCTCTCTCTCTCTCTCTCTCTCTCTCTCTCTCTCTCTCCTTCTCTCTTCCTTCCCCGTCTCTCTCTCTCTCTCTCTGTGCTCCTCCCTTCTCTCCCTGTCTCTCTGTCTTTCCCTCCCTGTTTCTCTGTTTTTCCCTCCCTCCTCTCTCCCGCTCCCTTCCTATCTCATCTCCCTCACTTTCTCTCCTCCTTCCCATTCCTTACCTTCTCCCTCACTCTCCTCCTTCCACACCCCTTCTCTCCACCTCCTTCGCCTCCTTCTCGTCCCCTCCCCTCCTTCCTCCTTCCTCCTCCCTCCTCCCTCCTTCACCTTCCCAATTATTGTCCTCGTCTATTCTCGTATTTTCTCCAGTTCCAGTCTCATTTTCCCCTTCATTACTAATTCCTCCATCGATCCCGAGCCGAAGAGAAGTCTCCAATATACCCCCATGTCGGGAAGTGACGTCCACACGACAGCGCTCACACTGCCTCGCACAGACACACGCACATGTGAATTTATAAGGTTCTGGCGCTGGAAAGAGAACGTTCAAGCGAGCATTGGCTGATATTTAGCAAGGTATTTGCAGAGATACGTGTAGATACATTAGAGTGTGTGTATGTATGATTCTGTGTATTTATTTACGGATATATTTAGATATGTATTTATTTTAGATATATATTAGCGTGTTTGATGATGATACTTATACATACAGATGTACATATTGTTAAGATTGACACTCAAAATATATTTTTGCTTCATTTAACGATTAATTAAAGATATACTATATACCACTCTTCATTCAGTAATTTGCTTACATCATATTCACACTTCACATTGAGTGAATTCCATTTCCTAATAAATTTTAATGTATTTCACATGCTTTTACATAATTGAATATTATTTCCTTTTTAAATCATTCAGTAAAAGATGTAGCACGATTGGGAAATACCAAACACTTGCACAAGTCTAAGAATGTAATAAGACTCACATTGCACCATCCCTTAGGCAAACAGCAACAAAAATATAACACAAAAATAACACAATTATTCAAATGCATTATGCAGACGTCCACAGGTAAACATTAAATAAACAAAGAACTTCAAATGCATGATGCAGACATCCACAGGTAAAGATTTTAAGAAAATAACACACATTACTTATCATGGAAGTTATTGCTGGATATCAATTACTTCAATAAA
This sequence comes from Penaeus vannamei, assembly GCF_042767895.1. NCBI lineage: Eukaryota > Metazoa > Arthropoda > Malacostraca > Decapoda > Penaeidae > Penaeus > Penaeus vannamei. The sequence goes on from NC_091562.1 coordinate 3,677,846, forward strand.
CAACAAATGTTGAAATCTAGAAAGCAACAACAAAACTGGCAAGGATCATATTTCAGTTCGCGAATTCAAAGTAGAAATATCAGTGTACAAATTCCTCTGATTTCCATTTTGATTTATTATTGCAGTATATAAACCAAAATATTCGCTGAAAAACGCTTGGTTTTGATATAGAGCTTGAAGGATAAATCTTGACATGTGTATATATGTATATATATATATATATATATATATATATATATATATATATATATATATATGTATATATATATTTATATATATA